>NC_072737.1:97771433-98023208 GCF_026930045.1 Uloborus diversus
GGTAATCGTTGAAAGGGACATTTCCCCCTTTTCCGACGGAGTACGCGACACAGCAAAAAGCAGACGAAAATTGGGAACCTGCAGTTGTTGCACGAGGTTCTCGTGTTCTGAACTGATTCAAGCGCTGAAAAAATTGCTGATTAATGGGAATATTTAAGGGGAAAATGCTGTGTTTTATAAAAACATTCTTTCGGAAAAATTTTGTTGATGCGAGATGCAACAACTGAGGAAAAAAGGACAGGGGTCTTTAGGGAAAGGGGGGGGGGGTCCGGACCCCATGGACCCCCCCCCCTTGGCTACGTCCTTGTCCGGTAACTTAACTTTTGTACTGATAAGACTGTGTCATTTCAGGGGAATGAAGAAACGAAAGCAATTAATGCTATCTACTGTTGTTTAGGGTTAATCCACCGGTTTCAGGGTTAAAATTTCAACTATCAAAATATCACCAAACAGGCAATTGCTTCGTTCAAATGTAGACGAGTAGAAGCTGTTTTCGCCCGTCACATACGTTGATGGGCGACTTTTCAGTTAATAAATAAGGATTGAAATTTTCTTTAAGTTTGAACGACCTAAAAACTCAATGATGATAAACTTTGCACTCTCACTTGTAAATTTCAGCGAGGTTCATACAGAAAGTTTGAGCCAGAAAATAAACTTCAAATTTATTTCTACATTTATGCCGAATGTCGTGCTATTCTACTTAGTTAGCTTAAGGGAAACTTTTTAGGACTGATAATTTCAACCTCTTTTGATCAATGAACTATTGACATTCGTTTTCATCACCGCGATAGATTTAATGTAAGGAAACAGGATTGTAGTAAGCACGGGATTTATTTTTCGTTAACTAAACTGACAGCGGCACAATTGCTACGTTGGTACATTTTTAATCAGACATAGAGTGCAACTTCGATTTAACGATTGTTAAGAGACTGGAAAAAGTTATCGTTAAATCAGGCACATCGTTAAATCATGGAGCATATATATTCAAAGCAGTTAAATCCGGACCAATGAAATGTATCATTATATTGAAGAAATCGTTAAATCGAAGTTACATTGTACATCCTTAAGCAATAATATGTATGGGAAGTGAAATAATACTGAATTATCGTTATCACTGTTATTGCATAAGCTGTTACTAGATTTGAAATAATTATTTTTAATTTCTCATTTTTCCCCTTCTAGAATAAGTTTCGTTAGTATAACAACAAACTGCAACATAATCCTAATATTGTGTCAAACGTAAGTAATTTCAATGAACTGTTGTGCATCAGAATGGCGAACGATACTTTTCAAATCAAACACACCGTTTTATATTTCAATTCCCCCTGCGTACCATGGCAACTAAATTTCAGAGAAAGCATATTGCAAATAGTAGTGAAATTTTGTACCTTTCTGTGGAAAATGAATGTATTAGGTGCGACGCTAAAGTGCACAGACAAGCGAAATCAATCGCTTTCTCGCTCTTAGCAGTTTCAATGAATTCGTTTTGCAATACAAAAGGGCAAGAGTTTCAAAAATGTATATATGCCATTCGAAGTACTGATTTTATTCTTGGCATTTAATTGACATGAGGAGTTTTTACGCAATTAAATATAGAAGCGTACGACATAAATTTTTTATTCCTCGCAGAGAAAACGAAAAAATAAATAAATAAAAACACAGATTAAAAAAAGATTGGTTTAGCCAAAATCTTTCTCACGCAGTTGGTCACAGAAACATTGTAGTTCAAAAAAAAAAAAAAATCGAAAAAGTTAACTCGTATTTTTTTTGTAATTTGATACTGACGCGGTCAGATAAAAAAAAGTAATTTTTATACATCTTTCTCATTTTAAAATTAAAATGTACTACAAATATGCTCTATAAAATAAGGTGAAAACGAAAATGAGAAAAAAAAACATTTACCTTGAAAACCTTTCATGCATCTAAAGCATTGTAAATATTTTTAATAATAAAAAGGTTGATCGTTAATAATTTCTTCGATTATTTTGATTTTTCTAGTTTTAAATAAACTCGTAATGTCAGTATTTGAGTCGAATTATTTCAAAGTAAGGATTTGGAATATATTTATGCCTTTAAGAATAGGGATGATTTCCTTTGCATTCTATTTATAAAAGTAAGCTGTTTTTGGGATAATGTTTGACTTTGGTAGCTCATTTGCCCTGAACATATTGTAAAATATTTTTTAATCAAAACAACTGACAACGAAGCTACAGAACTATCAAAATACTGCAACAATACAAATTTTTTATCACTTTCAAAATGTTCTCATTTAAAAATTTGAATAAATTCATATTGTTGAAGCTCAAAGAATTTTTTTTTAATTCTAATTTACATATAAAACTTCATTACACAATGATACATTTGAATTTTTCCACATCGTATTAAAAATTATCATTCTTTCAGAAAAAACAAATACCAAGCGAGAAATTTATTAATTTTCTATTAATACATTGACTCATAATTTTAGTGCCTTATAACTGAATTATTTCGTTCCAATACAAAACTAGCTCCCAACCGTCACAATGGAAAAGAATTTCACCAATACAAAATTGTAACTCTTGGCAATGACGGGAGTTTTTATCATTTCTTTTTCCTTATTTCCATCCGCAGTTTGGAAAAAGAAAATTGAATGAATCAAATTAGAACTTTTGAGTAAACGTAATTCACTTTGCATTTGCTGTGGGCACAGTTACAGTGATGCACGCAGTTCAGAAAAGACGGATATCTTTGAAATATGAAATAAAAATAGAATAACGAAGGAGGAAAAAAACTGGAATTTAATTTCGCCATTCCTTTGACACTCGAAATTCAACATTTCAAGGCTAATTACTTAACTCATTTCAATCAAAAAAAATAAAAATTACTTGGAAGGCTTATCTCTTCAAAAATTTGCACATTTCAAAAACACTTTTCCTAATTTTTCGTCTGCCATTTTCGTAAATATGAAAAATACTTTTATTCCTCCGAGGTTTACAGCAGCATCGATATGGGAAAAAAATGTATCAAGTTTTATTTATTCCATTAGCGTCACAATCGTATGATGTTACAAAATTATATATTCGAATTTCTTAATCTCGTTTATGTCTGAGATTTCTAGAAACCAAAATGATATTAATAAAAAAGCATTTCGCGGAAAATTGTTTAAATCGTGAATGACGTTCATTAAAAAGTTTATCAGCCTGCCTTAAGCCATTTTAGGATTCTTTTTCGCTTTTGCCGTTCCACTTGTCACCAACAGTTAAAAATTTCCTCATCGCCGGCAGAAAAGCATAAACATATTTTAAACTGTTAACCGCGCTGACTGTTTTAAAATGAATCTCCGTGAAGATTTCAATCAAATTTTTATACTCGTTAGGCGATTCTTTTATTTTGTTTTCTTTCCAGTTGTTTATTTTTTCTTGAAATTTTCGATGAGTTTCTTTTTCTTTCCTTTTCGGAAAACCTCTAGTGGGAATAAACCACCTTACATTCATTCTTTATTTGATGATTTTACGGGTTTTTTTTGGTAATATTTTTGAAAACTGCAAGAACTGATGAACATTAAAATCAAATTTGAGAGAATTAGGTTTAATTTCTCAAAACTGAAAACCTTTTGCGTCTAAATTGTAAAAGATATATTACTAACACGAAGCATAATGCATAAAAATATAAATTGAAGGTGTATCATATATTTCAGATATTTTTATTTCAGCAGTGTCAGTATGACTTTATTTCTTTAGAGGTTTGTGGTAAATTTTTGAACATTTGTTCCTGAAAAATCTTCTGCAAATTGCTATTACAAAGTGATTAAAGCTGAGAAAGCGTTTGCGTTTCAAACTTAATAAATGTAATTTTTGTACGTTATTTGTGTTGGGATATGAACTTAGTCTTTAAATTTTTATGCTTTAATGAAGCTCGTATATTCATAAATGTCATCGTGTTTAATTTCATGACTTATCCTTTGATGATAATAAATTTTTATATTTTTATAACTTTGTCCCCTATAAAGATTGTTAATAGTAAGAAGATAGGCACGTATGAAGTACATGCACGAACGCATACACAATGTTTATTTAATCGATTTTCTGGGAAACGAAAAATTTGCTTGCAAAGCATGTCTTGATAAAATAATAAATTATGGATCACTTTTAGTTACAATGCAAATTAATTCGTGCACGTAAAAATATTACAAATTTAATAGCAGACTTAATCTTCAGAAGGGTGATTTCCTTTGTGGAGTTATGACGCTGTTGATCAACAATCAAATTTTAAGTGACTGCAGTGAAGTTTAACATGTAAGTCTTTCTTTTCATCTTATTTTTAAGAATTCAAAGATGAAAAAAAATTGGATTTTTTTTAATGCGTAATTTTTTGCTTTTTATTCTTTCATTTTTAGATTTGTGACAAAATGTGGTTCCCGTGAAAAAAATGTCGTTTCGTTACAAATCTAAAATTACGCAAAAATCAAAATCAATGAATAAAAAAGATACAAAAATATACATAGAAAGAAGTATTTAAACATCGTTTCTTCAGTATTTTTCCATTCAGTTTCCATTTAATATTTAAATTTTTTGAGGCAAAAGTTTAACCCATTTAAACTTTTGCTCCTTTTCCTTAAATTTAATTTTCAGTTTCAAGTTCAATAATTTTCCATGGCATTAGTTATGTCTGAGGGAAAGGGCAGCAAATAGAGAAACCGTAACTGGCGGCAGAAACTGAAGCTACGTCACAGATTTAAAGATTTAACCATCATGAAAGAACTCTTTTATGCTAATGAATATATACTTCGTAACTACTATCATTAAGAAGTTACATTATTTTGTGATTAATGGGATTTGTAGTTTGTTGTGAACTTTTTTTCTCCCTTTGTTATTGCTGAAATATAGCATTTATGACTATTCGTTTGTGCAAATCGCTTTATGCTATAACGAAATTTAAAAACATACTTCAATGTATTATACATCAAAATCAACTTTTGAATTCAAAGTGATATAAATTTTCCAATGATAACAGGCGCATAATATCAATTACATAAAAATTAACATCCATTAAACACATTATTAATATTGAATGGATGTTAACGTAGAAATGGATAAGCCGCATTGAAGCTAAGTAACTCTAAAAATGTTTTAACATATCTAAAATAAAGCAAACTATATAAAATACATCGTTGTTTCTGATCTATACAATTGCAAAGGGAAAAAAGAGGGAAAATAATTCATAAAGTAGTAATTCACTAAGTTTTTCAAATTTCAAAAACTTTTACAACGAATGAGAAAACCGGTATTTTTTCTGCTAATGAAAATATAGAATCAAAAACACAAAAAGGTCATTAGTGTGCTGCATAAATATTTCTCATTTGCAGTTTTACGTTTTCCAAAAAAAAATGATAAAATAACATATTTATCATTGTAACATCTTAACAACAAATTTTTTGCTCCATAAACGCAAGCCTCCGTATTTTTAAATAATGCGGCTGGACAAAATGGCAACGTTTTTTTTTTTAATGATATGATTCATTGTTGAGCGCAATGAAAACTTTAAGCCGGTGCCAAGTCTGGTTTTAAAAACTTCTCCGCTATTTTAATAAACCATATCATTAGATGCTTATAGAATCAATTTAATATTTATCCACGCTCCATACAGTTCACGATGGACTTTCCTGGAACAAACTCCTGTAGAAGACAGTGATTAAAACCATTAGTTACGATAATTACTAGAATAATTACAGCTCATTTCAGCTGGCCGAATTAAGTTTTATTGTTTTTTTTTCTTTAAAAAAGCGCGCGTTTTCTTGCGCGAGCTCTATTGTTAGAAATTAAAAAGCTACCATTTTGTTTCAAGATAAGCCTAATTTAGCGTGCGCGGCAAACTCGTACTTAATGCAAAACAAAAGGGGAGTTTTCTAAAAAACGACGAAAATCGTGCATTCGACTGCAAATGCGGGCGGTTTTTACTTTAGCCGAATCATTAATTATGCCAAAAATACTGCGGGAGATTAAAAAATAAAACAATCTCGATTCAAAAAAGGGGATATATTATCCCATAATTCCCCTCGCTCGCTTTTTCTTATTTTGTGTGTCGTCATTTCATCAGCTACTTTTGTGTATGTCTTCCTAACTGACGCACAGTACATAATAAATGATTGACCGAGGAAGAGAAAAAAGTTATCTGGAGATGGCTCAAATTATTGGCTCTTCGAATAAATTAAAGCTGTCAAAAGCAGGACAGTCTGTCTTTGTCATTAAGGGATATGAAAGATTTTTAGCCTAACGGTTGGAAAAACTTTTCCTCTCCTAAAGATTAAAGAAAGGGAGGGAAGGAAAAAAAAATCTTATTTTCGGGATAAACGAAAATTCAGATTAATTACCGCAGTTGTCTAAGAAATCATCGCACTGGCGGTGATATAACTCATTTAAAAGAATGCAAACCGCTGGATGGAAAAATTGTAAGAAAAGGAGATGGCGAAGAAGTGGTGGAAAGGAGGGGGTTACGAGAGGAAACAAAGACTAATTAATGGCAGGGATATATTTTATAATATTTTTTCTCATCCTGCTCTTCCAGTTGGCGAGGCTTAGTTATTATTCCGTTGACAGTTGTTACAAATCGGCGTCTACTTTTAATTCGATGTAGGTAATGGTATTCAAAATGGCGGACAGCGACGGACCGACGGAGGATGGCGATATCGAATCGTTCCACTGAAGAAAAATTTCTTTTCTTTTGACCGACCCTTCGTGATAGACAAAAGAGAGCCGCTTCTATGATTTTTAACAAAATGCCGTTCCCACTTGAAGGAACTTTTTCTGCATGCGGGTCATTTAAATTAACTAAGAAGCAATTAAAGGCATAAATTATACGGAGATGTTCCCGATTAGTAAATAAAAATGTATATACTATGTATATATATATATGTATACAATGTATATAAATTGAACGTTTCGAGTATTTTATGTAACAATGTAAAATTTGAACTGTGATAAAATGAATCACATATACTTTATTTAATGATGATATTTAGATTCTTAATTAACAAATGATAGGGATATAGTTTATAACATTTTTCTCTTCCTCCTCTTCCAGTTGGTATTGCTTAGTCCATTGGCAGTTTTTTTTTTTTTTTTTTTTAAATCGGTGTCTATTTTTTATTCGAAATGACGGATAGCGAAGGACTGACGCACAGTGGGGCGAAAACGTCAAAGAGGGCTTTAAAATGTTTTTAAACCTCTCTCGTTTCTTTGTTTACACAGGCATGTAACTAACGAGTTTTTTCGATTTTTTTCGGCTCAGGGTCCCAAGTTCGCAGGTTTACGCAGCTAGTTCCTTTTCAGAGAAATCCTTTTCCTCTAAAGAGTATTTATGACTAATTAATATTGATTCCTAAGAGGACATAAGAGGACATTCTTTTTTTTGTAGAGTGTTTTGAAAAAAATAATTTTGAATTCTCTAGTTTTCGGTGCTGATCAAAACTGATTTTTGGATTAAAAATTTGATTATTCATTTAATTTCGTCCTATTACTATCGTTGGACATGAGAGAAGTTAAATATACCCGCCTTTAAACAAAAAAAAAATTATAGACTGTTTAAAAGCAATTTTTGTAAATTCCCGCACTCATGGTCCTTTACCGTCTAAAGGCTCCCTTCAGCTTTGTAGTGGACGAAGGGCTCTAAAATTCCAGTTCTGATTGCCTAAGAGGTAGGCCTGTGCAAATGTATTAATCCACAATTGGGGGAATATGGGGGGAGGGGGGTATGTATAAAAGTTTAAAATCAATTTAACAAAATTCTCAACAGTTCAAAAGAGGTTGAAAAGATATTAGCTAAGAATAGTGTCGCACAGGTTGGGAAAATATCAAGTGGTAAACGAGGTGTGATGACAACAGCTGTGTGTTGTGTGAGTGCTGGGATTTTTTTTCTTTTTTTTTTATGTTCCTCTTATCCAAAAATAAAACATTTTAGAAAAGACATCTATTTTTCTATAACTTATTGTTATTTATAATATTTATTGATCACCTATTATAAATATTTGTAAGTTACGCATTGATTTTTTAATTTGAGAATGTGGTCCATCGATGAAAACTCGATGGTCCATCCATGGCAACCGGTAACCATGAATGGACCACATGCTAAAATATTTATTTTTAATTTATCATGAAAGTGAACATTATTATTAAAAGAGAAACATACTGAGAAATTGTTCCCTTAAATAACGTGAAATTTGAGTTGGATTTCCTTTCTAAAAAAACGAAAACTGCTATGTGGTTCATTGACGGCAACCTTCCCCTATGGGAATTTGGGGGGAAAACATGTATACAATGTACAGAAATATCAAGTTTCGAATAGGTTGTGAAACAATGTCAAATTCATAACAAGATAAAATGGTTAATTTATCCTGCATCAAAATTTCTGTAGAATAAGCACGATGTAAACTCCGTAAAATTTTGAATCAGTAGGCAAAAATTACAGCTGTAGGTAGTAGGTAGGTAGTAAATGTAGGTTAATAGTGATGTGCCGGATCGTTAAAAAAAGTAGATACGCGGATACGGATCCGGATCATTTGTGTCAAGATCCACGGATACGGATACGGGTACGGATCTCTCTTTTTTTTAAATCCAATTCAACTATCCAAGTGTAAAATTTGTTACAGGAGGTATTCCCGTCAGAATAATAATACTGTTTCTTAAAAAAATGTCATCTACGGCGAAAATATAATCAAGACTATACTTTACTCTTTAAAGAAATCTCCGTTAAAATTGAGGGAGAGTTGGAAGAAATGGGTCAGCGCTGCATTAATGCTTGGATAGAATGTCAAAAATTATTTCTAGCTTGCTCGGTAGATGTAGGATACAGGAGCAAGAGTGTAAAGCTGCTGCTGGGCAGGCTAGAAATAATTTTTAGCATTTTATTTCAGCATAAATGCAGCGCTGACCCATTCCACTCAACTTTCTCCACCCGACGGAATAACAGAGCCGAGAACACCTTTACAAACAGTAAATAGAGAATTTAGTCTCACTTTTTTTGAAGGGTGCAGACAAAAACCAAAATCAAGAATAACAGAAACCCAAAATCAATAACAAAAACTAATATTAGACTAAAAATAAAAAAATAAAAAAAACATGTTCCAGAGGGCCGACTTCTTATTAAGGTAGATTTCACGGGTCAGAAAATACTTTGTTAACAAATATGAACTGACAACGGATAAAAATTTTAAATCACTGAGCTTTTTCTCCTTATCTTCCGACTATAAAATCGCTACCAATCACGCGTATAAAGTTTTGAATTGTATTTAAAATTTACTGAACAAGATTATAGCTCCAACTGTATACAACTTGAAAGTTTCAAATGAATATCAAATACAGAAAACTTCGTTCTTTCAATTTTTAAGTTTTTACTACCATAATTCTGAAAAACGCTAAGTCGGTTTTTATTAATATCTCCGGAAATTAAAGTTCCACAAAAACGAGGCCAAGCTAGGAACACTTTCGGTCAAGTCACCATTTGAACGAAAAATGAACTATCAAAAACAGTTCATCTGTTTAAGAATGATGCCACAAATAGACACACAGAAACACTTTAAAAATTTATTACCCTTTCCTTTTTGTGACGGCGGGTACAGATTGGCTTCTGAAATGATGCCTTTTAACTTAAATAGGGAATCAGACCTAATTTATACGGAATTTTACAGTCATTTATCCAAATATTTGAGAATTTTTTTAAACAGAAAAGATCCGTTTAAGATCCATCAGAAAAGTAACGGATACGGATACAAATCTTTATTTTCCCTCGGATATCCGCGGGTACGGATACGGATATCCGAAACATTATATTTCTTAAAAAAATCAACTTATTTTTTTGCGGAGAGGAAATGGGGGGGGGGGGGATGACAGAGCATGGTGTTGGTTTTTCTAATTCAGTCGTCTCCAACTTACGGTCCGCGAACCGTGGACACATTTTGACCGGCCCGCAGAAAGCTTACAAACTTTTTAAAGAATATTTTCAGTAGAAAATGTTTCTTTTTAAGCAATTTTAACGAAACTAAGCCCAGAAAATCTCAAAAATTGCCATTGAGCCCTTAATTAAGAAAAAGTTCAAATATGCATCGATGACTTGCGCTAAACCGAGACATTTCTGGATTGGGGGCCCACCTAGCCTCCAAAAATGTACTATGTGTCCCTTAAGTGAAAAAGGTTGAAGAACCCTGCTCTAACTGCTTAATGGTATCTGAAATAGTAATAAACTATAATTTTCTCCTCGGAGGTTTTTTCATACAGTTCCTTATATGTATGAATATTAACGTAAAAGAATTAGCAATATGACAGAAAACTAAGTGGTCTTGGGCTACAGGGAGTTGAGCAATTTAATCCCGAAAACCCCTTATTGCACTCCTGGAAGTCATACTTGACTGCAGTAGGTCCTCAATTGCTCTTAGCGGACTGAGTAACTTTCTTGAACACCATCGACTTTGCTCTCTCGTAATCTGGCAAATTTTCAAATGACAAGTTACAATTGCGATGATGATATATTTTCCCTAGTCTTGAATCATTTTACTTAGCTTGTTTTAATAACCCTTTCATGCATATAGCAACGAAAATAAAAATTTGAGCTGCTAGATTTAGGATTAAGTCCAAGATATGGTATTTTTTTAAATAAAAAAATTTATTTGCAAGAGCCATAAAAAAAGGGTTTTTAAGCCTTTTTATATATTAAATGTATCTGTCTAACTGACTGCAGTTTGCTGAAGCCATCTCTTACCTACCTCCTACGTAGCAAAGAAATTCTCGGGTTTAGTCATCTCGTGATAAAAGTATTTAAAAGGTAGTTAGGGGTTCACGACTATTGCCATCTTTAATAAATATCAGCAGCCTCAAACCCCCGGAGGCTATTGCTTGGAATGCGATCTCCTTCGCTGGAAGGGGTCCTAGGGGGCCCCATTCGACCGAGAGAAGCCCCGCTGGAGATATCTGGATCCTCACAAATGTGTTTACGGTTGTAATCGCTCATAAGATCCACAGAAAAATGGAAGCGGGCGTGTACGGCCTTTTAATTGCGGCGGAGGCAGAAAACAGATCCCCTGGGTCACATAGAGCGGGGCTCGCGAAGAATTAGGGCCGAAATGAACGGCTCTTCGTTAGGACATGTCCTGAAGCGCCAGATGGTTGTTTGCGGAATAAGGATGGGGAATCTTTTCCCGAAATTCGGCTGTTTGGGCGAATAAAGAACGCCGCGAAAGATGAAATGGATGATTTCATTGGCTCAGAAACCTGCGGCAGATAAAATTGCGGAAACTTAGTTTCTGTCGAAGGTTAGTTACAAATTGTTTTTTCGTCTCTTTTAGTGAAACAATTTTTTATGTTTAGTGAAGTCTTTCTTCTTGTTGTATGGCTACTGAGAAGTTTTATTTATTTATTTAATATTTATTTATGTATTAATTTATCTACTTTTTATAATTATTATTAATATTTATTATTATGATTTATTAGTATTGCTATTATTATTCATTATTATTTATTTATTTATTATTTATTTATGTATTAATTTATCTATTTTTATAATTAGTATTAATATTTAATATTATTATTATTTAGTATTAATATTTATTATTATTATTATCATTTACTATTGTTATTATTATTATTAATATTTATTTATTTATTATTATTATTATTATTATTATTATTATTATTATTGCTATTTATTATCACTTATTATTTTTTATTATTATTTATTATTATTATTATTATTTATTTTTTCATTTATTGTTATTTCTTAAACTGTTTTTATTTTTTTTCAGTTATTATTATTGATCATTTCTTTATTTATGCATCTATCTAATATTTTTGCTTTGGCAAAAAATTGGCAATGATTATTATTATTAATATTTATTTATTATTATTATTATTATTGCTATTTATTATCACTTATTATTTTTTATTATTATTTATTATTATTATTATTATTTATTTTTTCATTTATTGTTATTTCTTAAACTGTTTTTTTTTTCAGTTATTATTATTGATTATTTCTCTATTTATGCATCTAATCTAATATTTTTGCTTTGGCAAAAAAAATCGGTTTTATGGAAGATTTTGTTAATTAAGATATATTAGCTACATTGTTTCAAAAATAGTATTTATTCTCTCTAGATTTTTCAAGAATACGTTTTCTCGGTAGGAAATGTGTAAAAAAGCGGTGCTGATGGAAATTTCATTAAAAAAAAAAATAATATCGGCTGTTTTGTTGAAAATGTTTACTTTCTCTTGATTTTCGAAAGTATATATATATCTTTGACAGAAAATGCAAGAAAAATCGCTTTTCATGCAAATTTTGTTAAATAAAATACATTGGCTGCTGTGTTAAAATAATTTACTTCCTCTTGATTTGCAACAGGAGGGGAATTTGGGGCAAAGTGAATTATGTAGTTAAGATAACTTACTTTTTTCAAAATGAACAAATATTTTTTTCCATGGGACAAAGAGAAAAATAAAATATTTTTCCAATAAAATAGTGTTTACCTAATAAATAAAAATATGTTTGATCAAATGGATGAGTAAATAAAAGAATGAATAGATAATGAAGCAATTACGAATCAATAAATAAAATAAGTAAGCAGTACATGAGAAAAAAAAACATGAATAAATGAAATAGTGAATGAATAAGAAAAACAACTGGATGAATGAATAAATGAATGAGTCATCACATGAAGGAATGTAAGTAAATCTCTACTAATAATAAGGCTGAAAGTCTCTCTATCTGGATCTCTATCCGGAACTCTGTGTGGATTTCTGTCCGGATCTCTGTGACGCGCATAGCGCCTAAACCGTTTGGCCGATTTTCACGAAATTTTGGTACAGGAATTAGTTTGTATCATGGGGGTGTGCACCTCGAAGCGATTTTTCAAAAGTTCAATTTTGTTCTTTTTCTATTCCAATTTTAAGAACATTTTAACAAACATATTATCATAACGTGGCCGAATAAATTGCCAAATTATCACAACGTGGAACCATAACATGAGCGAGCAAATGGGCATAGCAAATCGACGAGAAATTCATCATCCATTATTTGTAAATATAAAGCCGAACCAAATAACCTTTTAATTTTCTACTACGGGCAAAGCCGTGCGGGTACCGCTAGTTAATTAATCAATTAACATGTAAGTGGTTAATAAATATTTGAATAAGTAAACGAAATTAACTGTATAACTTGCCTCAACCACTTAGCCCCATATGCACTTGACTAAGTAAAAAATATTTAATATGAAAATAAGCTTAATATTAAATAAATAAATACTGCCTCTGAATATTAGTAGGTCTCTATTAATATTTGAAATCTTAATAACAAAATTTAAACAAAGTTAATTTTTGACTTTCTAGAAAATATTATGAGTATCAATTTCTGAAAGCACTTTGTATTATCATACGCTTTAACTTCAACGATAACTGTTTCATAATAGAGTAGACTACATGGTTAAAATATTACCAGATAGGTAGCGCTAAAAACAAAGTAAATACTTCACCCTTTCTTTTTGCCCAATTATTTCACTTTGCCCCACATTATTCTATATTTTTTTAACAAAAAATATAGGAACGGGTGGTTTCGAAGAAAATTTCATTTAAAGGGTCAGGTACCCTTGATCGTTGAAAATGGAGGCAAAATAGCTGCACGATATGAAATACAATATCAAGAAAAGTATTAGCTGCAAAGACTTCAAACTTTAAACATGTGTTTGAAAAACCTATTATTATACATAACAAATCTTAAATTAATTTTATCTCTTTAAATTAAAATATTATTAATAAAAATAAGCTTAATATTAAATAAATAAATAGTACTGCCACTGAATATTAGTAGGTCTCTATTAAAATTTGAAATCTTAATAACAAAAATTAAACAAAGTTAATTTTTGACTTTCTAGAAAATATTATATGAGTATCAATTTCTGAAAGCACTTTGTATTATCATACGCTTTAACTTCAACGATAACTGTTTCATAATAGAGTAGACTACATAGTTAAAATATTACAAGATAGGTGGCGCTAAAAACAAAGTAAATACTTCACCCTTTCTTTTTGCCCAATTATTTCACTTTGCCCCACATTATTCTATATTTTTTTAATAAAAAATATAGGAACGGGTGGTTTCGAAGAAAATTTCATTTAAAGGGTCATGTACCCTTGATCGTTGAAAATGGAGGCAAAATAGCTGCACGATATGAAATACAATATCAAGAAAAGTATTAGCTGCAAAGACTTCAAACTTTAAACATGTGTTTGAAAAACCCATTATTATACATAACAAATCTTAACTTAATTTTATCTCTTGAAATTAAAATATTATTAATAAAAATATAATAGTCATTTTTCCGTTCGTTGAAAATTACGTAGGAGCTTACGCGCAACATAACATGAATACAATGCATCACAGTGACTGAAAATCATTTTATATGCATAAAAAAATAGTCAATAAAGAAAATGACGAACTTTAGTAAAGCAAAGTTCATTCTTAGTGCTAGGAAAAAAATAAAGAAAATAGATTATGAAAAAATCAGCATTTTTTTAGAATTGAAAATTTTAAAAATAAAAATAAATTTGACCATAATACATAATAATTGGTCATTTTGATCCTTTGCATGTTACCTAATAGCTGTAAAATTTTTATGCGTTCATTAACACTGGTTATAGAGAAATTATGTGCGCAAGTTGGAAAAACAGCATTTTGAGAAAAATCAAATTAAAGTCGAAATTATACTTCAAAACTTATTATGCCAATGAACTTTAAACATTGCAAGCTTTTTTATATTTATTTACTTACATAATCATATATATACATTAGTTTATCAAAATTTTGAAAATAAAATAATAAAAAAGTGGTTGAAAACAAGAAATTTGAACGAAGAAATAGATGTAACATTGTCGAACAGAACAAGATTACAACATGGTTTTCTTTTTAAGATGCGTTTCACAAAAAAAGAAAGAAAAAATTATATAATACATTTCTATGAAAAATAAACAGTGAAAATATGTTATAAAAATGTAATAAAAAGTAAACAAAAAACTAAATTAGTCACCTGTCACGATGAAATTATGTCTGTAGTTAGAAAAAATTCAGTCATTTTAAAAAGCACCTGCGCTATAAACTTCTCCTTCCTGCGTCAGACAACACTCTGCATCAGCTTTCATTTTTCGTCTCTTAATTTTGCGTGCTTGTTTAGTGTTTTGCTGACAGCGCAAGTTACAAGTATCAATTCTTTGCTGGTCCAGTTCATATAAGCAGCCTCGTGAATAGAAACCAACAATTAGTCCAATTTCTTTCATCACTTTTAGTTTTCCTTGATTTCCATCATTGAATAAAATAACAGATTCATTTGTGGTAATTTCCACAATTCTTCTTCCTACTCCTCATGTTTTGGGACACAATTTCCAGATAATCGAGTTGAAGGACTCGTTGTTGTTGTTCAAGGCACCTAGATAGCAGTGTTGGCTGTGATAGAGCATTGAAAATGGGTTTAATAGCATCCATCACAGACAAGAGCATTGTAGCCTTATGTTTGAATCCTTTCAGAGCATTGTAAGCAACAGCTTTGTTATAGGAGCACCAGGACTCCTTCCCGGTTGGGCAAAAGGAATGTAGTGCCTCAGCATCTGTGGAGCGAGTATGAAAATAAATCGCCCACACAGCACAGAGCATATCTTCTAAACTGTTTCGATGCTCTCTTATGGCATTCCCGTAATAAACCGTAAGTTTGTCAATCATTTTATCGGTCAACCTGCCTTGACCTCCAATGGGCTTGTTGTCACTACACTTATTTTTATTTTTTTTCAACTTTCGCAAGCGTGAACCCATTCTCTTTTGAATGTGACCCACGCATTCAGTTTTGGTGTGTTCCACATCTGGGCCATAAGGTTGTGCTTCTTTTAGCCGCAGAAAAGTGCTTGAATCCCCATCTCCAATGTATCCAGTATATTGCACTTTTTTTTCAATTTCGGAGCGTTGAAATGTCTTTAGCATTCCGTCGACTTCCATCTTTCCCGAAGAACCACTATGGTTCTTCAAGCAGTCTTTCTCGTGATTTTCTTTCCATTTGACGTACTCTGCTGAACCCTTTTTGTTTTTCCATGTATCACAAGCTTTACAAAACAAAGAAAGTACTTCAGTATCTATTACTTTCCCTGTTTGGTCACCAATGATGTGACAGACACCAATTCGTGAAGTGTAACCCCGCGTCTTCCAGGTTCCATCGCCGCTTACAGTAATCCAAGATGAACCAGTGGCCTCAACTTCTTCTTCATCAGCAGTTATCATCGACTGCTTAGCAACGGTGCTTGTACATTTTTGCAGCACTTTGACTGCTGTATTGTAAGATTTTTTTTGACATAGGTTTCGGGAGGTCCATTATACCAGAAAAAAGTTTTATTGCAGCGTAGCCCAGTCCTAAGGAACGGATTGCATAAATAAATCTATAATTTACTTCAGAAATTTTGTTAGATTGGCCAATTTTTTTGGAGCTTTTCATTGAAGTAAGTTCATCACACCTTTTGCAAATTATGGAAATATTTGACTGCAATCCATATTCTATTTCTTCATTGAGAATGATTTCTCCACCACGGGTTTTGCAACACAAATTTTGAAAAATTGTAAACATGTGCTTCAAGTCTACAATGCGATAACCTTCAAAATCAGAATTATCTTCTTTTACTCTTACATTTTGTCCAAATTTTCTGAAAGAAGCACTTAGATCAGCTGATTCAGTTTTATTAATAAAATGGTTAATTATCTCGCATTACGTTTCATTTTTTTATGGCGATACAGCTGTCAATATAAATTCAATTCTTGAATCTATGGAGCATTTTGGCGCAAATCGCATATTCATACTACAATTTATAACTTTTTTATGAATTTTTAAAATGTGTCAAGGATTTTTCGGACACCCTGTATTTAATATCAGTCTTAATTCGATAAGTTATGAATGTCACAAGATTCATTAAAACAAATGGTTCATTAGATAGAATCAAGTATATTGCGAAAAGCTACTGTTATTACCATTTAAAGTGCAAACGGAGGAGAAAATATTCAGGTTAGCGTAAAAGTATTGTCTAGTTCAGGGGTTCCCAAACTGGGTGGGCGGCACCCTGGGATGCCGTAGAAAAAGGCAAGGGGTACCGCGAAGTGTCCATGGTATCCATACATATTATGTTAGGTGGGTGTGCCAAATAAGGCCATGCAGACCAATATAACCATGCCCCTATTTTTTGATCTAGTGTAATAAAATATTAATTTATTCATATGTTTTTTTAAGGTTGAGTTTTTCATTTTAGAACATTGCTCGCAAACAATACGAAAAAAAATAATAATAAAGAATTCATACACTTGGTCCAGGTGATATTGAAAAATATGTTCCAAAAAACGAACTAACCTCAAAACTGTTTGAAAAACTGTTTTCTTATTCATATTTACTATACTTTCGCTTCTAGTTTTAAATTTTACTTTAAGAACTGTTAATAAACTGTTCAGTGGAATATTTTTAAAGCTTTGTCCTTCGTAATCGTGAGGTTTTTTTTTTTTTTTCTTCTTCTTTTTTTTTGTGAAATCGCAACCTATCGGTGTCCTTCAAAGATTTTTAACTTACTTTCTTTCCTTTTTTCTGCAAATATTTTTTCTTTTCTCCCAACATGACCATGCATACTAAACACTTCCTTTCCTAATTTCCACCGTAGAGAAAAATTGAAGTCAATGTGTGTGTGTGTGTGTGTTTTCTCTCTCTCTATTCCCATAATCCTGCTGTACTGGGCATTTGGAAGAAACCATCCCTTCTTTCTGAAGCCATGCTTGTTTTAGGGGCGTAATTCACTTTTGATGTTTCCGAGGAAACCATCTGTTATTTCCTACCTTATCCCTTTCAATTGTGAAAACTTGCGTCACATGTTTTTTTTTTCCTAACTAGTAGTACCCGCACGGCTTTGCCCGTAGTAGAAAATTAAATGGTCATTTGGTTCAACTGTGTATTTACGAATAATGGATGATGAATTTCTCACCAATTTGCTATGTTCATTTGCTTGCTTATGTTACGGTTCCACGTTATGGAAATTTGGTAATTTACTCTTCCACGTTGTGATAATTTGCTCGGAAAATGTTTCTTAAAATTGGAATAGAGAAAGAACAAAATCGAATTTTCGAAAAATCGCTTCAAGGTGCACACCCTCATGCTATAAACTAATTCTGTTCCAAATTTCATGAAAATTGGCCGAACGATCTAGGCGCTATGCGCGTCACAGAGATCCTGACAAACAGACAGAGATCCGTACAGTGAGACTTTCAGCTTTATAAAAAGTTAAGATTCCAAAAATTATCGTTTCTACATTTCTTTCTCACTTTTTGCAACACTGAATCATGTTAAGCTGAATCACTTTTCGTTCAATGCAATATTTAAGTTATAAAGTAAATAGAATAACTTTCCTTTGATTATTTTTACGCTTGAGTTTATCCTAGGAAATTCATGCAAGTACTCTTCTCCTTAAAAAAAATGGAGTGTTGGCTAAATTTTTCTTTTGTTTTTTCAAACGTTTACAAATGACAGAGAAGAAATGTACGAGGGATTTTTTTAAGTAAGTACCGTTTTGAAATTAAAAAAGAAAAAAAAATCAGATAGAGCAAATAAATTTATTGCAAAAAAATCTACCACCCTTACGATATTTTTCGACAGTGCTCCCATGATTTTCCAAGCATTTGTCATAGCGTGGAACAAGTTTTTGCATACCTATTCGTAGACAGTTGCCACCTGACTCTGAGGACTCTTACAGGGCTTTTCCTGGGACGTTTTTGAACATTCTCACTGTCCTGATCTCGCTGGCAGCAACTTTCGTTTGCTTTGGCATATAAAGTTGTTCGTTGGCGGTTGATGGAACAACATCAATGATGAGCTCAGAGAACATGTTACCCGATGGTTGACTACACAGGCAGCAACTTTCTACGAATAGGTATACAAAAACTTGTATCACGCTATGACAAATGCTTGGAAAATCACGGGAGTAATGTCAAAAAATAGCGTATGGCTGGTAGAGACGTTAAACCAGACGTTAGATCCGCTCTCTCTCAGACCACTGTCTTATGAATAGAGAATTGGAAATCACCAGAATCAAATCTGTTAACTGATTGGAGAATTATTACTAATATTTACATTAATTGCCAAGTTACTTTGACAAATTTTTTGCGGTTGCCAAAAAATGTAAAAAAGAGCATGTATTTACTTATTTGTCGGGGGTAGGGGGTCTTTTATACATGCAGTTCAAAAGGGGCGCAATGTTTCCCTTTTGCACGGAGCGGTTCAAAAGCTTAATCCGGCCCTGGTCATGACAGCATACACACAGCGCGGTAAGACAAGCTGGGCAAAGAAAATAGGGGACGGGAAGAGAAGCTCGGGGAAAGAAACCGACGGATTTTGAAGTGGATTGTAATGTCTAAAAAGCGAGCAACAGCAGCAAAAGTGACCACAGAACTCAATCACCATCTGGATTCACCAGTGTGAGTGGTTACAGTTAGAAGGGCACCTTTTTAAGAAGAACATTTACGGCAGAGTAGCGATTCCCCCCAAAAAAATTTCTAAGTGTTTCCATTATTTTGATAACTACCTGTATGTGCTTTTTTATGATCTTATTTCCTGCTTTTCCATTTCTAGATGGAGGATGTCACTGTAAATACTGTGTGCTTATATTTCAAATGTATGACAATCAGGAGCTTGGTAATTCGCAGGTTAGTGTAATTATTGACAATGTAGCTTTGTAGAAGATAAAAACAATTTGATATTTTGAGTAAAACCTCTATTTCGCGATATGTAGAACGAATGAAAATAAATTTTTCTCGATGATTGTAAACAATACGAACACATCTCAGATGAAACCCAACAATTCTGTGTTCTTCATTTTACCTTTCAAAAAGAGATAGTGAGAAGATTGCCTTTCCATTTTCCCCCAAAGAAGCAAATTTCGAATAGTGGTAATGCTGTTTCTTCACTGGGAGAATTAATTGGAATTTTGCGTTTAGATTATTAAATCATTATGTGTTCTTACGAGATGCATGCATATTTCTCGGTATTATCCCTTTAAAAATGCCAATTTAATGTAGCTTTTTTTTTTTTTTTTGTCAAAACAACGTATAACCGAATTCCTTACACATGTACCACAAACACGAGTATCAATGTTTCATTTTTTGAATGGCCTGATAGAAATGTGGTGTCAATAAATACTCTAGCAACACCAGGTAATAAAAAAATCAATAATAAAAGAATTGTCGCCATTTCCCATTTTAAATGCAAGCGAATATGAAGAAGCACTGTTTTTGAAACCGAAACCAGTCATTGTTTCACATTTCAAACTTTGCAATTATAAAGGGTGTCCGAAAAGTCCTTGACACATTTTAAAAATTTATAGAAAAGCAGCATATTGTTGTATCAATATTAGGTTTGCGCCATAATACTTCACAGTTACAAGACTTTTTTTATAGCATCGTACAAAAAAGAAAAAAGAAAAAGAAAAAAAGTAATGATAATTAATTAACATTGTGACGACTGTATCGTCACAGTAGGAAAAAGAAACGCCATGTGAGATTTTAATCATGTTATTAAACATAATGCATTCCCTTCATTTCCAGAGTTCAATGTGTGCCCCGTATCTTGATCGAACCAGATCTAAACGATTCTCAAGTTCATCTTATGTCACAAACGGTGCACACAATGAGTTCTGGTAATGAAAGGTATTGCTCTACGAATAAAATGGTTAATTATCTCGCATTACGTTTCATTTTTTTATGACGATACAGCTGTCAATATAAATTCAATTCTTGAATCTATGGAGCATTTTGGCGCAAATCGCATATTCATACTACAATTTATAACTTTTTTATGAATTTTTAAAATGTGTCAAGGACTTTTCGGACACCCTGTATTTAATATCATTCTTAATTCGACAAGTTATGAATGTCACAAGATTCATTAAAACAAATGGTTCATTAGATAGAATCAAGTATATTGCGAAAAGCTACTGTTGTTACCATTTAAAGCGCAAACGGAGGAGAAAATATTCAGGTTAGCGTAAAAGTATTGTCTAGTTCAGGGGTTCCCAAACTGGGTGCGCGGCACCCTGGGATGCCGTAGAAAAAGGCAAGGGGTACCGCGAAGTGTCCATGGTATCCATACATATTATGTTAGGTGGGTGTGCCAAATAAGGCCATGTAGAGCAATATAACCATGCCCCTATTTTTTGATCTGGTGTAATAAAATATTCGCTGTATCGTGTCTTCATCGTCGTCATTAAGCCTGACCGATGATTAAGCTTTTTCAACTAGCAGTTTTTGACTACCAGGCAACAATGTAGCAAAAGTTATAGCAGAAGGGAGGTGTCAAAACTTTCTTATCTTATTTTACGGTAGGTTTTGTTCATACGTGGTTCACTCTCGTTTACTAGCATAGAAAAGTTTTTTATTGTTCTTGAAAATTAATTTATGCAGCTGACGCATTCAAAAAGAAAAATGTCTTTGTGTACCGTCATTTTCTCCTATGATTTGATAACCTTGAAAAGTAGATTGTAGCCCAATAAGACCATCTGACGAATACGCAAAAGCTGGTGGCAATTCAGTCATAAATGAGCGTGATATTTGGCTTTATTTAGCGCATTTACCTTATATAATAGAGGTAGACTAGGGTGCCGCGAGATAATTCTAATTCGTCAAAGGGTGCCGTGGGTCGCAAAAGTTTGAAAAACTCTGGTATAGATAATTCTCCATATATCCATCCCACGTTTTTTAAATTCTTACGTATCCTTCTGTCAATAAATGTGTTTGTATTAATGTCAATAGTAATAAGTGCAATTTAGTATGCACAAAAGAGTTATGACTAAAAACTTTTTTTTTTGGAATTGAACAAAATGATTGTTATTTTCTCACTATGCATTAAAAAGTTCGTTGATTACTAATAAGCTGTTTTTTTTTTTAAATTCATAACCCTAATGCGCATGCACAGGTATATGTTTCAGCAAAACAGTTCGCCCCATAATCTTGAACCTTGATGACTCAGATCATTGAAGATGAGCAGGACCCGATTAATATATCAGGGGGTTCGAGATCGTTTCAAACTTTACAATTTTAGTCATTGGATAAAACAATTTTAGCCATTTGGGGTTCCTAAGTATGGGGGGGGGGAGGGCTAGGAAACGGCCTATTCAGTAATCAGGCATTGAAGATGAATCCTTACTATCGTTGAAGATGAGTTCTTACTGAAACCATGTTATTTATTGTTTTCTCAGAACTTCTATTAATGAGGTTGATCCTTTTCTAGGCTTCGAGAAAAGGTCGAACATATGTCATTCAAGTTCTTGTCCTTCTAACGGGGCTCTCTTTCTCTCAGCCTTGTCAGGTTTCATCGGTTCTGACTTAGGAACAGCGAAGCTTCCTTTAGAAATGCGGCAAAAACGACACCAGCTGTCATTTCCTAGATGATATTTAACCGCAGTGCTCGATTTAATTCTTGATTTCATCCGTAACCAGGTAGTCCTTGTAACCAAAGCAAACTCTCAAGCGGGCAGTCATGGGAAAAAGGCCGCCCGAAGCAACGGAGCGCTATTCCAATGGGCCCCAAAAAGCAAATGGACCAAGAAATCATATATCATAATATCCACTCTTTGCTGTCGATTTTAATGGGCATCAGCTCAGAGGTCGGTTTGAAAAAAAAACTTATTTCCGTTCCCTTGTAACACTATCATTTCCCTACGAAAAGATACAGCATGATTCCTTTCTGCAATCATTCAACCCCCGTGTCCCCCCATTCAAATGCAAAGCGAAGGACCGTCTGTCAGTCCATCCGTCATAGGGGAGGTTGACAGTCACTCAGCCGACAAAAGACTGGAGCAGAACACGGTGATTATATATCGCTTACAGGCGGGGCTTAGGAACGTAACTATATACGTTAAAGAACACTTTTTTTTTTCATTTGAAAAAAGCTGGAAAAAGTTTTCGTTGTCGCCAAAGGATGTGCCAAGATGCTTATCTGTCTCCAAAGGGACTTGGCGTAATCTCTCTTGTTGAAAGCGAATCTCTCGCTTGGATATAATACCGCAGATGTTTGTTGAGCCTTCATTGTCCAAGACGAGCGCAGAAGAAAAAATCTCCATGGTTTAATGTGTTTATGAAAATATTTTGAATGCAGGTGTAGCTTTAAAAAAAATTAAATAAATCTAGTCCTCTTTAATGGTAAAAAAATACTCTCCTCCTTACCTCCAAAGAATATTTCAATCTTCAAAACTTGTACTTTGTACTTGTATTTAGCTTTACTTTTAAATATTTTAAAATGAGTTGAACCGTTACTGTATTCGATAATACAATTTGTTTCCTAATTCTTTTAAAGACGCAATGGCATCTATGATCTTTCAGATATTTTGAAGTCTACTTCCGTATCTTAAATTTATTTCAAGAATGCAAAATGTCTACGTTGTTTATTATGCTATATTTTTAACTCTTGTCAAATTTCTCAGATCGAGTCCGAAAGTGGGAAAATGAAGACAAAAATCAAGCGCTTTTTTTTTTTTTTTTGAGGCGATCCAAAACCCAGGCTATTGTAAAATAAATAATTTTAATGAAACTTTTAATAATTTCGTTCACATTGGATCTATATAGATTAAACATACCACAGACCCTTTTAGTTTCGTTGGATTGTTTAGACTCGATGTTACTTTTTATAAAGCATTTTTCGATGTCTTCACATTATATACCATACGTGAATAAAAATCGGGGTTATTCAAAAATTAGTGTATACGGGGGGGGGGGGCTTCCACTGGCATCTAAAGAGGACTAAAACAACCCTTTTCAAACAAAGACGACTATGACGACTAGTTTAGACAAAATGTGGGCAAAAACGACGATTTTGCAGGCAACTATTTTAATGAAACGAGCTGATGTGTGCATCACATGACTTCCTTTTACACCAATTTAATGCTATTTCCCTATTATTGCAATTTTAATGGGATTCTCTCTCTAACTCTTTAAATATCACTAGCAATGGCCACATTGAAAGCAGATTTAAAAAAAAAAAATCGCCAAATTTTTCGCCAAGTTGGCGACAAAACTTGGCAACCAAAAGACTGGCGATACATCGCCAAGTGACCGCCAAATTATAACACCACTTGAGTTTGCATCGAAATTAACAATGATTTCCCCCCAAAAAGGTGCAAAAGACCCCTTTAGAAACACCCGAATGCAACCAAAATAGGAGGTGCACAACTAGACCCCACTACGAGTCTATGTACCAAATTTCAACTTTCTAGGACATACCATTTTTGAGTTATGCGAGATACATACGCACATACGCACATACGCACATACACACATACGCACATACATACAGACGTCACGAGAAAAGTCGTTGTAATTACCTCGGTGATGGTCAAAATGGATATTTCGCGTGTCTATACATTCTTAGGCACTTTTCCGCATGTGGTCGAATCGAAAAAAAAACTCAACATTCATTTGGGGGTGAGCAAAATGGAAATTAAGAGCGATTTTTGAGTGAAAATTTTTTCGCGAATACAATACTTCCTTTTTTGTAAAAGGAAGTAAAAACGACTGAAATACATAAAAACTCCAGTTCTTTTCCCTTTATTTTTTAATAGGGCGAAAAAGTTACAAAAAAAGATTGAAAATCCGCTTACAAGTTTTAATCATTCGTTCCAAAAAAAAAAAAAATTAAAAAAAAAACGGTAACTTTTTAAACTGATACGTTTTTTAGTTTTGAAATTAAGCTTTTTAAAAGGTTGAAAAATGAAAGATATTCACGATAAAAACTGTGTACGTTCATATTTTTGTACGTGAAGTTTCGTTTTGTAGTCACCATTTTTAGGAAGGGATCGTTTTTGTGACCGCTAATTTTTTGATATGTTAGTTCTACGATCGCGGTTTTTGAAAAAAGATCGTTTCCGCTTCTGCGATTTTTATTAAGTGCTGTTTGCATTCTGAATGCATATAAATACGATTTTATTCCGAACTAGCGGTACCCGCACAGCTTTGCCCATGGTATAAAATAAAAAGGTCATTTGATTCGCCAGTATATTTACAAATAATGGATGAGGAATTTCTCGCCAATATGGCTATGATAATTTGCTCGTCCATGCTATGGTTAATTGCTCGTTCATGGTATGGTAATTTACTCGTCCATGTTATGGAAATTCACTCGGCGCATAGGAATTAAATCCACCAATGGTGGTAAAAATAAAATGATAGAAAAAGAACAAAATGGAACTTCCGAAAAATCACTTCGAGTAGCACACTCCCATGCTACAAACTAATTTTGTAGCATGGGAGCCAAATAATTTTGTGCCAAATGTTATGAAAATCGGTCGAACGGTCTAGGCGCTATGCGCGTCATAGCACTAAAAAAATGTGTATCCTTACTCCGTGAATACGGTGGCACAATTTTGCACTTGGTGTAAACTTATTCCGGCGGCTAGCTTCCTCCATAGCAATGGAGTAACTTAACTGATAAAACTGGTGTAACGTATGAGAGTTACACCAGTTTTATCAGTTAGGTTACTCTACTGCTATGGAGACAGCTAAGTTGCCATCACTTTTACGGAGTAAGGTTACACATTTTTTTTTTTTTTTTTTACAATGAGAGATCCAGACTTTCAGCTTTATGCCCGGTATGCCCCTTCTCTCTCCCGGGCCTTCTGCCTTCTGCCAGGTAAAGATAAAGAAGTTCTTGTAGGCGCTTTTTATGCAGTCGGTCTTTTATCTCACTTTTGAAATCGACGAGGGGACCAAAATTTTTGTAAACTCGCCTCGACCACGTTATCGTTATTTTGTCCCAGTTTCCTACTGTCGCCAAAATCATCATAACCGAAATTCTCCTTCATTCGTATTTCCAAAACGGTATTCTGTGATTTCACTCCGATTTATGAATTAACGTCCCAAAGTTTGTGATTATGGATGGATTATTTCAGCAAATAATCGTTTTGTTTTGGCTACATCAGCAAAGCCAAAAAACATAAATATATCTATTTCTACCACTGTTCATTTCGTGTTTCCATGAAAGTGTGCTTCGAAACGTGAAAACATCTTTTTATTAAATACTCCTCTTTATAAGATTGATATTATAAATCAATCTGTAAAAACATGTGTATAATTCTAACAACATTAATGCGCACTTCTTGGCAGCACTGAAAAGAACGGCTAAGATAATGTTCCACTTAGTCATCAGTTCTTGCTATGAAAATTTTTAAAACCAGTCAGTGTATAAAAAATACATATTTTACTGTATGCTGTTGGAAAAATCAAGGTAATTTAAGGAATATTTTAAAACTCAATGTTTAACCAATTTTCTGCGAGTGAAATGCCTTTTGCTCAGATTGCATAGCTGCAATTTTTAGCGATACAAACTGAATAACTTGAGTTTAGTTGCAAGAAATTTTCAAATTAAAATGTGGGAAGAAATGGTTGAACTAAATTCTGGGGGAAATAAATGTTTCACAGTGTCGTGACAAAGAACAAATTAGGTCTATGTCGCAGAGCTTAATAGCTTCATGAAACTACTTAATACTGCACACATAACAAACTTCACTTAATTTAAAAATATATATATTCATCATTGTCCAAAACTTTTAACAGTGTAAAAAATTGTTTTTAAATTTTCTTTACGTAAAGGATCAGTGATCAATACTTGCTTTTGTGAGTATAAAAGAATTCGTTCTCTAAAGGTCCCAAGATAAGCAAATGCATGTGAGCTGCTGTTCTTCTATGTCAAGGGCAAGAAAAGTGGCAAGTAGATGCCGGAGAGAAGAAAAAAAAAAGCTTCTGTCAAAATGACGCAACCATTCAAAATGGCAGCTGTATTCGAAAACAGACTGACCCCATACCAGTATATTTATGGAGTTTGCAGGGTGACACCTGGGGGCTGAAGGGGGGTTTGGATGTCGTTCGGTGTTCTTGTTTAAAACCTTTCCATCAACGGCCGGACATAAATCTGCTGCAGAGAAATCGAGCTTCAAAAGAGTAGGCATGAATCTTCCGTATGTCTGACAGTCCGTCTGTTCTCCCATGGGCAGCATCAGGGGTCGAGCATCCATTGCCGAGCTTTTTCATGGGGATTCTTTCTGGGGGGATTCCTTATTTTTATGAGGTATTTTTTTAATTTATAAGCACGGTATCAAGTTCGCAAATGAGAATCCAACGGCATATTTATAGTTAGAAAAAAACAATAATAAGGGCGGTACGAGAATATCAGTAGAACTAGAAAGAGCGTTTGAAAAGTGGCAAATCTACACCTAATGCCGCCACCACCATCGGTATAGGGATGAAACTATTAATGGTAGTGCTTGGTTAAATGTAAGTTGATGAAGCGATGAACAGCAGAGGTACACCCCCCCCCCCCCCGGAGGATGACACAATTCTCTCAAAGGGTATAGATTGCCCTCAAGAGCGAGGCCTTTCAAAATAGGATCAGAACTTCTCTAAGAGTACCCCCCCCCCCGTAAGAACCCCTGATAATAGTCAAACTAATGAAATCCAAACTGGTTTTGTTATCAGACAGATCAAGTCGAAAGCTAAAAGTGTTAAAATACAAAATTAGCAGAAGCTAGCATTAAGTAATTATTGCCAGATAAGTAATAAGCTTGACTTGTGCTGAGTGTTGGATTACTTTTGCGAGCGTCATTTGGTAAATTTCAACAACAAAATTTTTTCCAAATATTTGAAATGAATGCTGATCTGGTAAGATCAATATTGGAATGTCATTGTAAGATAATGTTCTTCGCTGTTATCAATGGTATATTGAAAATTTATTATTCAGACTAGACTTACCTTTGACTGAACTAGCACGACGAGAACAGTTTCATACCCTGTTAAACTGGGCAGGGCCTAATTTCTAACAAAAGAAATGCAGGAACCCTGTGGTGCTCAAAATTTATTTTCATGCGAACATAGTCTGAATTCCTTCCAATATGTAGAAATTTACATAAATCTGAAAAGAAATGCAGGAACTGAGATTCCATGTCGTGAGCTCCTATGGAAACTAAGCTCTGCAACTGGGAGTTATAAGATTTGAAACTAAAACATCGATCTCCTGTGAACGAATAAATGTAAAGTTATTTATCGAATTGTTGTAATACGAAGTGCATAAAAGAAGTATGTTTTGGATGTGTAGCAAAAAGACAGATTTCGTCAAATGAACGGGGCAGCACAATATCCTAAAAAAAACATTTGAACGGCGAGTGATTTGGAATATCTAATGTTGTACTGATGCTTTATGCATTCAAACCAAAGTTAAATATTTGTGATAAAATTTTTACTGACACATTTTCTTACGTTTAGGTAATTTTGGTTGCTTTTCCTTACAAAATTATTTCTGATCCAATGAAACATTTTCAATGTACGTGAGTAACTCTCGCAGAGAGATCACCAGCAACTTTTTTTAATGAACGAATTCGTTCATATGAACGATTTCAATGTACTGGTAAAAAAAAAAGAGAACGATCCTTTGATGAACGGATTATGATAAAAAATGACATTGCTCATGCCTAGTAAAAATTCGAATAGTCAGTGAAGTAACTGGTCTGAAATGTAGATGTAGGCACTAGCAAAATATGTTTCTCAGTTTAGTTTTTGAGTCGGCTGGGTGGCGTGGTGGTAAGGCGTTGACCTCCTGCTTTGTGGTCTTGGGTTCTGATCATTGAGAACAGATAAAATGGAGGGAGTGAAGATTTTCATTCATGAAACCAAGACCCCCCTCCCCCCAAAGTCATGTGATAGATTTTAAAGCAAAGCATTGGAAGAAACCAAGTTTCTTTCGCTTGTTTCACGCCAAACGTGCCAACCATTCGGCGTTGTTGTATCATGTGACTTGTGGTTTTTGGGTCAGCTCTTGTTAAGCCAATGATTTTACTTGCTCCCTCCATTTTAATTCCTGCTCTAAGGTTCTGACCCGCGGTAGTTAATCGATCGATTTTCGAGGTGCAGAAAATTGTCAACGACCATGTCTTGCGATTATGTGGCAGGTTAAAAGATCTCTTGGGCTTGTTCCTTGGGATCCGTTTGGCTTTGAATGCCCTAGGTAAATATAAATCACTAGTGCAGAGCCCAATTACTTCTATATAGTGGGAAACTGGGCGAAAAAACTGTCTGTATCATTAACATCCTCGCTTAATGGTGGCACTTTAAAGACTGGATGACGAGTCGGGAGATCGCACTAGCTCTGCAAAAGGCTAAATAGCCTA
Organism: Uloborus diversus; assembly: GCF_026930045.1. Lineage (NCBI taxonomy): Eukaryota > Metazoa > Arthropoda > Arachnida > Araneae > Uloboridae > Uloborus > Uloborus diversus. The sequence continues at coordinate 97,800,650 of NC_072737.1, forward strand.
AAGCAGACCTAGTGCGCTCCATTAGAAAGAAGGGGAAAAAAATAGATACATTTTCGAAGCTTTTGAAGTTATATTGAATATTGGACGTTCTTGAACGAATTCCACATTTTTTGTACATTGGATGCTTTTGTACATTGCATTTGCTTCTCACTCTTATAGCTGAGCCGTAATAATGGTCCATGTTTCCCCTCTATCGGGGTGATTAAGATTTTTGCTTGAGAATTTTAACCACAATTTTTCACCAGATGAATAAAAAATATACTCAAGGGATCTTTAATCTGCAGCATAATCGTGCTAAATGGACGCTGATAATTTTCTGCACTTTGAAAAATCTACCGACTGCAAACGGTTTTCGTAGTCTTATTTGATTATGTGAAAATTTTCAATTTTTAGACGTTGATTGCTTGGTGAAAAATTTTAATTCTGAAATAACTGACCTTAGTTTTACTCGATGAAGGTATTTCCATCAATGACGACTTTCATTTTTTGTCCCCAAAAAGTGACATTCCTACCACCTTCAATCCAAGATGCAAAACCGTAAGGATTTTGTGGCCAACCCCTCTTCTCATCTCGTCAGTGGGCTCGTGCGTGAGCTATAGCCGAGGCCCACAAACACCCCTCTCGTGATTTATTAGCGGCTATCCCGCACAAATGCGAATTCACGCTCACACAGTTCGTTCCATAAAAAAAAAGAACTAGAAGGAAAAAAAATGGCGAAAGAGACGCAAGAGAGTAGGAACGAAACCTATAAAAAGAGAACACCTTCTCTCTCCCCCGTTCTTTCTCTCTCCTGTCACTTCTTTGTTGGTTCTGCAAAACAGACAGCCCGTCAGCTATGCATCAAAGTAATGGCGGCACAGACGGAGGGGCTCGACAGTTAGTGGGCCCCGGGGACCCCCGAGAGGGGGAAGGGGGCTTATATCCCAGGCCGGACATCCAGCAATCGTCAATTCGGGAGGATGTTTATTTGGTTCTTCAGTTTCTGCTTCACTTTTTCTTTTCTGTTTTTGTTTTTGCTGCTGGAGATGTGACGAAAATGGCGCCCCATTTAGATTTTGTGGTTTGAGGATGAATTTTTTTGATATTCTTGACGAGTGTGGATTTTCGGAGATGGTTTTGGTTCTACTCAACTTGCAGAGGCTACTCTTCTTGTTGGAAATGGTGATGAGGGAAAGCCGAAGAATAAAAAAACGCCCTTGTTACTCAGGCAGAAAAAACATTTTCTTCCGAATCTTATTTTTTAAAAAAAGTTGTAAAGAAATAATGAAATACATCCAGAACAATTTTCTCTTAGTAACATAATAGATTTTAGTAAATTGAAACCATCTGATCCTTGCGAAGCATTCGCAGTCGAGATTAGGAATTGAAAAATCCAGGTTTTTAAGCATAAATTTTCGATTAACATTCAAATTGTTGTTTCTTTAATTTTCGCTGATAGTGGTGAAAACAAATCTTTAAAATAATGTCTTACTTGTGACGTATTGCAGAAGGTATAGGGTCCCAACAAAAAGTAACCTTGGGAAATAATATGTATGTCTGCTATCAGGTATTTATCGTGTGGAGTTGAATTGGCGTTTTCATCAGGTACTTTCAAGGGTTGAGTTGTTTTGCACTCAGGCGTTTTTCAAGTTGAGTTGAGTTGTATGCCTTCAGACGATTTTCGAGTAGTGTTGAGTTCATATCAAAAGTTTACAGTTTTGAAATGTAACATCTTTTTGCTCAGACCCTACGCTCCCTAGCGGTAAATAATGTAACTACTTTACCGCTGTTACATGATTAAAATTCGGAATAGGGCTTTTGAAATAAAAAGTGTACTTTTAAGTTTTAATGATGGCAACATCTTTTGGTTTTCGCTTTTAACACTCCGCAGCCTAGTGGAGAAATTAATGGAACTACTATAATATTGTTTAAGTGTTATTATTAGAAAAAGTGCTTTTTATTAATAAAAAGTTAATATTTTTGAGGATAGCAACAGCTTTTTATCTTGATTTTCAACATTCCCCCTTGTAGTTCAGCCTCAGCCCAGGCTTAGGTACTACTAAATACTGTCAGAGTGTTTATGTTATGAAGAAGACTTTAGTTTCTCTGTAATTAAGAAAAACAATGGTAGAATCCATGTTAATTCAACAAGGGCTGTAACATGATGGTCTTGGATTTTTTTTGAATTTAACATATGTTAAAATTCATAAAAAATTAAGAAATCCCCCCCCCCAAAAAAAATCATGATTTCTCACTTGGGATTTTCGTCAAAATATTTAAAGTACATTATCTCAGGAACGGTAGAATATATTTTGCTGCGGTTTATTTTATTTAAAAGGATATTTTTCCTTGTTTAAAAACATATGCAACATTTTGAAATATGTGCTTTAGTTTTATTTCCACATTCTTAAAAAAAAGTTTAAAATAATGTTTTTAATTTTTATCAAATATATCAATTTCAAAAATTTTCATTTTTTTACAGTTTATTAGTACTACTGAGCACCAGTGGCGGCGCGAGAGCAAAAAAAGACGTCGGCGATGCAGTTTTGCGAGGCCTTTTTAATCATAAAATATTCTCAGACAAATAATTGAATTCATGGAATTAATTTTTGTACTAACTATTGGCACTTGAGTACCTAATCCACTTAATTGCTAGGACAAAAACATTTTATGACCACTAGCGCAATCAAAAAGAAGTTTTTTTGGTGGGGGGGGGGGGGACGACACATTGAAGGGAAAAAAATGACCTGATAGAAAGGGAGGTCCGGGGGGAAAATTTTGAAATTTGTAGTTTAAAAATGCCGTTTTAAGCTTTGTTTGCTGATGTTAGGGGAAAAGAGGTACAGAGGTCTCGGTGGAAATTTCTAAAAATTTAAGCCTTAAAAACGCAATTATAGGTCATATTTATTGACTTTAGGGTCAGAGACTGTCCCAGATCAATTCTTTGAAAAAAAAAAAAAAAAAAATCAAAATCAATCCCCTGCAAATTCTCGAAATTGAAGTTTCAAAAACAGAGTTTTAGACAAGGAAGGGAACTCTTCCCTCGAAAAATTTTGAAAATTACGGTCTTAAAAACTTTAGCAATATTTTATATTTAGGAGCCATTCCACTTAAACTTTTTGTTAATGTAGTTTAAAAAACCCAATTGCTTATGATATAAAAGAAAGGCAGTATGGGGACCCTTGCCCGAATATTTTCTGAAATTCAAGCCTTCAAAATGCGATTGTAAGGCCATATTTTGTAATATTAGACTCGGTAATTTTTGAAATTCAAGCCACAAAACGCAATTTTAAGCAATTTTCGATGTTGTTGAATATATGGGGGCTTTAAGCTGGAAATATAGCGATATTAAAGACCTGGAAACGAAATTTCAGATGCCCCATAATGCTTTCGGTTTGTGTGTGTGTGTGTGTATGGAGGAGGGAGGGGGTTCGGAAGAGCAGCATTTTGAATATTTTCTTATTTTTAGACGAACGTAGAAAACAATAGAAAAAAGAAAAGAAATAGGATGGGGGTGGGGGGAATAGAGTTGGCTGATCAATAAGTTGCAGCTATTGAATATTTTTAATTCAGGCCCCGACAGAATTGGTCCCCGCATTTGCTAAGGCTGGCTCTGTGCAGTCTCCCCTGCACGCACTATTTTGATTACTTTTGTGTCTGTTGTATTTAATAAGAGCTTCAATTGAAAACATGGAAATTTCTTAAAACTTCTGAGAGTTTTGCGAGGCCCTATCTACGCGAGGCCGTCGGCAGTCGCCGACATCGCCGACGCCTAGCGCCGCCACTGCTGAGCACTACGTTTCCTGAAAAGGAGAGCTTCCACTTTTTCGTTTAACGGGTTTTAGAGGCATTTGAAAAAATGAGGGTTTTTAAGAAACTCTTTACGTGATTGCAGACCTGAAAATTCAAAAAAGAAAAAAAATATGTTCGCAAAAATTGGCCAGAAAACGCTTTTAATTAAGTTATATAGCGAAATTTTCATTTTGAGTCTCTACTTTATCCAGGAGTTTTATTTTTTATGAGAACTAGAACGCGGTCTCCAGCCAATTCGCTCTATTTCCCCACGCAACCTTTCAGCGTAGCGCCGAAAGAATCGTTAAGCTAAATGTTTTCACTAAATTTCATATCCTGAATAAAAAGGCAACTCAAAATGAAAATTTCGCTATATAACTTAATTAAAAGTGTTTTCTGTCCACTTGTTGCGAAATTTTTATTTTATTTTATTTATTTATTTATTTATTTATTTATTTATTTATTTATTTATTGAATTTTCAGGTCTGCAATTATGTAAAGAGTTCCTTAAAAATCCTCATTTTTCAAATGCCCCTAAAATCTGTTAAACGCAAAGTGGAAGCTATCCTTTACAGGGAACGTAGTGCTCAGTGGTACTAATAAACTGCAAAAAAAAAAATGAAATTTTTTGAAATTGACATATTTGAGAAAAATCAAAACATTATTTTAAACTTTTTAATCAAAAGAATGTTGCATATGTTTTTAAACAAGCAAAAATAAACTTTTAAATAAAACAAACCGCAACAAAATATGTTCTGCCGTTCCTGAGATAATGTACTTTAAATATTTTGACGAAAATTATAAGTGAGAAATCATGACAGGACCGCCATCTTTGGTGGCCTGAAATTCTCTTTCTTGACCCAGAAATTTTTTTGAGCAAAAAAAAAAAAAAAAAAAACATATTGCTTAATTTTTTATGAATTTTAACATATGTTAAATTCAAAAAAATCCGGGACCATCGTGTTACAGCCCTTGTTGAATTGGCATGGATTCTACCCAATCAATATGTTAAATAATGTTAAGAATTATTAAAATGACATTTCATTCAAATTCATTAGAAGATACTGCTTATTTTTATGCATGTTGAGTGTAAGCATTTAATTGTTCTCACTTTTCCAACAGCACCAGCCCTGAATTAAAATTTGTTTAGAAATATCCAAACTTACCTTCAAGGTTCTTCTTTACATCAGTTCTTCCTACTCGGTGGATGTATACAACAATTTATCGTAAACGAATGGACACATAACTTAGACATTACGTCAATTACTCGATCCAATGAGGAGATAGTTATGTAGTTCCTGAATTTAGATTTTTTTTAAAATGCGAAGTATGTTTTTTTTTGTTTGTTTTTTGTTCTCCTTCTTTGCTTTGCTTGCAAGTGTGTGTGTTGAAACTTCAAAACTAATTTTATCAAAGTTTGGTTTTTACTGCTTATTACGAGTAGGTAACAAGTTAGTTCAACTGCAGCTTCATCTTCTACAAAAGTATGTTTTAGTTGTAATGAAATCAAAAGTATTTCAGATCAACATCCATTTTGTTGCTTTCATCTAGGATTTGAAAAATATGATGTTTTTCATAACATTGGGTGGACTCGCTTTCGATGATATAAAAGATCTTAAGCAGGACAGTTTCAAGCTACAAATGATCTAAAACAGGACAGTTTCTACCTTCGAAAAATGGTGTTAAATTTACGCCGGTTGTGTGGTATCATCTACAAACATTTCAAGCAACGAATTGTTTGAAAAAATATATGATCTCGTTATTATGAAAAACACTACTGTTATATCACCATTGCTTTTTGAAAATGTTAAATGCTTTTACATCCGAAAAGACCATTCTTTTTGCTTTCTTTCCTTACGTGTGCGTTTTAATTAAAAATTCTTGGGAAGCATTGGAAAGTATTCATACCGACCTGAATTCTAATGTGAGAACTCTGCTTTTCAGTCGTTTGTTTCGAAACACCATATTGAAAGAAGTTTCCCAGCGAAGTTTAATTGCAGCTGTGGACATCAAACAACCAGACGTAGAAATAATACTTGCTACTTCTAAACCTAAACTTAATATTCTAAACAATGTTAATACATACATGAAATACACCGCCAACTCAGTCAATTCCAGCCGAGGACTGCAGTTTCGTGCTTATTAGCACTCATCAGCCCGGCATAGGAGTGACTGAGCTGGAGGTGGAAAACCTCTTAAGGAAGCCAAGAGAGCCAAACAAACTGGTAGCTAATACAGAATTAGCACTGACCAGACGAGTGACCGAAGCAATGGTTCGGTTCAACTCTATGAAATTGTGGATATTATACTTCTTATTCTGGATATTATACAGAAAATTAGCACATCCTGAAGCTTGTGGTTATGCTTTCACGAAGTTGTCGAACCTGATGGAAATGCTACCTAATTCATTAGTGTGTATTGAGGACCTAATGCTGCAACGCATTTTGTAAAATCTTTACTGAATGAACGAAAAGCAATAGAAGAATAACTGGTAGACGTTAATGAATATATCTCCCCAAGAAGAGTTATATTTCAAGGAAGCAACTTTCTGCCATATTTGTCATTAATCCTTACTGAAAGATCGTGTGCGAGATGACGATTACTTACATGGTGCTGCGTACAGTCACTGTAATTTTAAGTTTGGGTTGAGGAAGACGATACACGGAGGTTTTTAACAACTTTAAAAACTATGATGCACATTACATTGTGAAAACACTGGGAGAATTCGAAGACATGATTATCAGTAATTCCGACAAATAAGGGTAAATGAATCTCTTTTTTATCTCATTGAAGAACGAAAACGAGGGGGAAATGTTTCATTAGTGTTCTTGGACAGTTTTCAGTTGTTGCATGCCTCATTTGAAAAACTAGTTTGAAATTTATCAATCGATAAATTCCATCTTGTACAAAAAAATATACCAGCAAGATAACGCTCAGCTTTGGTTAAGAAAAAGAGTTCCTCCGTATGAGTGCATGGATTATTTTCAGAAATTCGTTGAGGCCTCACTTCCTCCTTTAATAGCTTTCTACATCTCCCTTAGAAGTGAAGAAATCACTCAAGAGGATTATAATCATGCGCAAAAAGCTGGAGATGAATTCTCACATCTATGAGAGATTATCAAGATCTGTTTAACCAGTTAAATGCTCCAACCAGTATTTAGGTTCAAAAATTTCTAAAGATTGTGTCGCAATTATTACCAACTGTATCCTACATATATACACTGCTCGACATTGAAAATGCAACACCAAGAAGGAGTGTTCAGAATTTTATGCAAATCTTAGAGTAGATGTACATCACACTGAATTACGTAAATGATGTGAAATGCGCAGCTTTCCGACGCACGTGAAGTAAGATATAAGGGAAGGAACTTGAAGAATGGGCAATGTTTGTGTAGTTATTTCTAACTGGAGAATTATCGAAGAAATTTTGTAAATTTTGTTTTTGCCTTGGAGGATACGTGTAACACGAGAGAATGCCAGGCCGCCGTCAACGAAGGCACTTCCAGCAAATAGACGATTTTACGAGAGGTATGGTGATCGTACTGTGAAGGGGAGGTTGGTCCGTACGTCAAATCGCAGCTAATACTCACATGGATGCTAGCGCGGTGCATCGGCTGTGCCGAAGATGGTTGGAACAACGAAATATGGCAAGATTGAGGGGTACAGTCTCTTGGACTGACTGACATGGCAAGCATGACTTAAAATGGTACAACAGCCTTTCGAACTATTCACCAATAATGACATGTATCTGTTTATTGAAGGTGACATTCAAGGTGGCATTTCGACTATCACAAAAAGAAATTCCATCGCTAACAATTAGTTCTTGGCTAACTTTGACTTAACAAAACCATCTAAGTACATCATGTATTTAGATGCTATTAACTTGTATGACTGAGCTAAGTCTCAACCCTTTGTGGAGACCTTCAATGGATGGATGCCCACAGGTTGACAAAAACTGGATTAAATCAATTCCTTTTGATAGGGACAGAGGAGAGGGTATGTGTTATAGGTGGATTTAGGTTACATACCTAGTTTGCATGAGAGCCACAATTTATATCCATTGACAGTTGAAAAATTAATAATTTCAGAGCATATGTTGTCACCGGCAGCAAATGACATTTTAAATCAACTTCATGGACAAAAATTCAAAACGGTCTGAAAAATTGGTGCCTATCCTATTGATAAAGAAAACTACAGTAATAGCTACAGAAACCTTGAACTATATTTGTCACTAGGGCTAAAATTAAAAACAATGCACAAAGTTCTGAGTTTTGCACAAAAACAGAGGTTAAAGCCATATATAGAATTTAACGCCGAAAAGGCCGCCTGCCGTGTCTTGAGGTCAGAGAAGTTTGACTGCGACAGGAAGGTCCGGGTTCGAATCCCGGCTCGGGCATGGACGTATTTTCTCCCTCCTGTCTTTGTCCTTTCTTTGTGTGAATGTGTTGTTATGCTGTTAATGGTTGCCTACCCTATAAACAGGTCGTTATGACATTTTTGTACTGTAGAAGTCGGAATTCACAACAAATTACGGAACAGTTGGAAAAAGTGAAGCAGCGCACCCCAAATTGCCAGTCTGGGTGGCATACGACAACAGCAACAACAACGCCGAAAAGGGAAAAGTTGCTACCCAATTCATTTGAAAAACTTTTTCAAGTTTTTGAATAATTCTTTGCATGGAAAAACGATGGAAAACTTTAAAAAAAAAATCGAGTGGGCATTCAACTCGTACATACAAAGTAAAAACAATTCAGAACCGTTCCTGGAAAACAATGGGCAGCTAATGTGTCCAATTTCTGCCAGTCAAAACATCTCACTTGGCTGCAACTCCGAGCTTAGCCCATTTGGACGAAAACCCGACTGAAGCTGATGCACTTAATAAATACGTTCATTTTATCTTTTAACTGGCAGCTGAAAAAGTTTCATAACAATGGGAAGTCTGCATTCGTGCAACTTATAGCATTTGTGGAAATTTTTGAGAGCTACTTGGTTTTTAAAGGATATTGGTGAAGACCTGTAAAATCCCGAAATGTTCCATGGAAATAATCAGCGACATTTCGGAATTTTTTCAGTGTAGAGAGACGCGTTCAAAAACTAGTATGTTGTGGCCATCACGAAACTTTCTTCTATATTTTTCTTTTTTTTTCTGATCCCTCCCCATGCTTGACGAGGAAGCAATATTCCCAACAAAAAAATTACACACGCCAAAACTTGACGATCATCCCAATTCCCGATTTATCTCAAAAGTAAAGCAAAGAATGAAAATTGAAAATTATTTTAAAAGCCTTGCTTAAAATACTTACAAATATTTATTTGTTAACAAACACAAGTTGGCAACAGTTAAAAAATTTAAATCATCGCAATTTTCTTGTCATTTTCCAACAATTAAAATCACGCGGAGTACGCAGACGACAGTCTACTACGATTTATCTTTCTTATTGTTGCAATTTCAAAGCTATTTTTATTAACAAAAAAAAACAGCCCCCCCCCCCAATGGAGTGATTGACGCCAAAATTGAACTAACGCCTGTTTACATGTGGATCCACATTTATGCCAAATTTCTTCTAGAACGTGGCATTATTTTTTGAGATATGGCACTCACAATGAAAAAAAAAAGAACGTTCGATTGTGCCACCCCCTTTTCAGCAATTGAAGCCAAAACAGAATCAGCTCTTATACATTCTAAGAGCTACATGTCGATAAATTTTTGTTTGATTCCGTTTATTATTTCCTGAGATACAGCAGTCACAATTGACGACAAAAAACGTTCTGTAGCTCAATCCCGTTTCAGCTATTGAAACCAAAATTGAATCAGCACCTGTACCTGTTTGGGGAACATATGGACCAAATTTTGTTTGATTCCGCCAGTTACGTCCTGAGGAATAGCTAGCACACATGACATAAGAAACGTCCCATTGCTCCACCACCTTGGAGGAATTCGCGTCAAAAACCAATGGGCACAAGTTCTCATAGAGGCGCATATGTGTACCGAATTTCGTTCGATTTCATGCGGTAGTTTTTGCTGTCGAGCGGCCACAAAAAAACTGGTCACACACATACGTGACACACACATGCACTTACACACAGAGACAGACAGATAGACAGACATTTTCCAAAAATGGTCGAAATGGACTCAGCACACCTCAAAACGTTCAACTCGGTCCAAATTCGAAATTCGAAAATTTGCACGAATCCAATACTTTCATCTATATATTAGATATAGAAGAAAGTGAAAACTAGTTGCATCACGAAGTTTCCGCACTTTGAAAATATCTCTATAGGATTTAGTAGGAGTGAAAAGATTGAAAACCAACATCATGCTCAATCGACCGTTGTGTATAAGTTTTGTTATCTTGAAACTTGGAACTAAGTTAAGTATTAATGTATGGTTTCCGCTCAGTGGCGGATCCAGCCGATTGTTTTGGGAGGGGCCATCCGAAATTTTTGAACAAACTCCGAACTCCCCAGAAATTTTTTTAAAATGAAGTTTTAAAAACTCAATTTTCGGGGTATCGAGACGTTAGGTGCACTGTAAAAAAAATTCGGAAACGTTTCTGAGTATATCGTGCAGCTGCGGTTCATGAAATTTTCAAAAACGTTTCTGAGTATTTCGGAATTCTCTTTCTATAATGTCCGGAAACGTGTCTGAGTATTTCGGAATCCTCTTTCTGTAATGTCCAGAAACGTGTCTGAGTATTTCGGAATCCTCTTTCTATAATTTCCAGAAATGTTTCTGAGTATTTTGGAATCCTCTTTCTGTAATTTTCAGAAACGTTTCTGAGTATTTCGGAATCCTCTTTCCGTAATTTCCAGAAATGTTTCTGAGTATTCTGTGCAGCTGTGGTTCATGAAAGTTTCGAAAACGCTTCCGAGTATTTCGGAATTCTCCAAACAATTTTCAAAAACGTTTCTGAGAATTTCGGAATCCTTTTTCCGTGATTTTTTCTAAAAAATAATTCTTTACTATAGTATTGCATGCCATATCAGTTTCAATTCTTTCATATCTAAGAGCAATGAAACAAGCAATTTTAGAATCATTCGTGGATTTTTTTTTCTGAATTTCTAATGACAAATAGCATGGTTAACAGCATAACATATGCACAGTTATAAATTTTTGAAAATTTATGAAATAATATAGTAGTTTCATTCATAATCACAAAATCGTCGGGGGAGGGAAGGGGAGTACTTTCTCAAAAGTGGGATTGTTTGTTAAACAATATTAAACTTCAGTTTTTCTCTCAATATTTTCAAGACAAAATTATCAACATATTGTATTTTTAATGCAGAACTTAAAAACATATCTTGTATCAAACTTGATAGCTTTTTTTTTCGGATAAAATTTGACAGAACTTACCTACACTTTGCGTTCCGAAATTCGTTCACGTCAAGTCAATTTCTTTGACGAACAAAGTGTACCGAAAAGTACCAACAGAAAAATTGATGAATTTAAATATGACACCAAAGTCCCCCTGCTGGAACCATTCGGGTTTAATCTTCTGTTCTTGCCCTTTTCCAGTTTATCACAAATATAGATACTTAATCAAAATAGGTTGCTGATTTTATTTTTAGAGTGTGCGCAAAATGCATTATATATTTTATTTATTAAAACATTGAACTCTATTACATGATTATTCTATTTCATATATACGAGAGTCCCCCCCCCCCACACCATAAGAGTGATGGTGCACCCATAAAATGATATAAAGCGCCCCCACCTTAAAAAAAAGCAACCCCTTGAAAATGTCAATGGCACAGTCTCTCACCATATGTGCATTGCATATTAATAACATAGTATTTAAAAACTGATCACTTTTCAAACGATGACATGAAATAATATTACTTTTTATTTCAGCATGTGAATGCAGCTGTTCCATTTTTGCCACTGACTCATTCCTCCTGACTGTCCTACATTAAACTAGTATATCCACGAAGGAAATGTTATTTTTGGAACTAATGTCAAGGAATTTTTTTATTGTTAACCACATTTAACAAAATGCATAAGCAGATGAATTAATTTCATAACTATGTTCTTACTAATAGATAACATGGTCATTTTCTAATGGTATAAATATTTTTTAATGAATGAATAAATTATAATAAAAAAAGATAAATTATACCGGCACATTTTTTGTGAAGCATATTACAATACTAGAAAATATTTGCATTACCATATTTCTAATGAATTAAACAATTGATTTTTTTTTTCTTTTTGAACCAAAATGCATGTACATCCAAGTATTTCGAAATAACTTTTCTGTGATTGCTTCTCAAATATAAATCTTACTTCTTTTGCGTAATTAATCAGTTTCAGTGAGTTACAACAAATAGTACACCGCGCACATAGGTATATGTAGGATAACTTTAAATTAATTCGATAAACCCAAAAACAGTTACAATTGGAGCCTCATCAAATGCAAATCAACAAAAATATAAATGTATACAACAACATGTTTTAAAATATTCATTAATACTTACAAGTGAACATGAGCGGAAGAAAATCTAAGTACCTCCATTACAACTGAATAAGTAATCCAAAGGGTTTCGTTTTATTAAGTATAAACACGGGTGTCGAAACTATTCACGCTTGAACACACAATATATATCTAATTATGGTCACATTGGAAATTGTAAAGAAGCAAATGGTTATTAACTAACTTAATAGCTGCGTACATCGTCTAAAAAATCAAGGGCAGTCCAAAATGCAAAGGCGTAAAATTAGTTTCGACACATTTTACTACTCTCTATACATGAAGTAACAAGCAATCCAATGCTAAACAGTTGCTGACTGCAGCAACCATAGATAAGAAAAAAAGAAGTTCTCGTTATTTCCGACTCATTGGCGCCTGTGTTGGAAGGATGAAATAGGTTTCGAAGCGTTGCGTCATCACTTCCGCTTCTAGATATCTTGAAATAACAAAAAGCTTTCTGAATATTGAGGAGTTCGCTATTGGATGAAGGATTCCTACTATTTCGGAAACGTTTCCGATATATCTAGAAACGTTTCCGAAATTTGTTACAGTGTGAGGGGGTGGATTTAGGAATATCCCTCGAAAATGTTTCAAAATTTAAATTTCCGAGTAATTTTTGAAAATTAGGAAACTAAAAACGCATTTTGTCTTTTTTTTTATGATGTACGGAGAAAGGTCAGGTATCGGGCGCTGGCCCCAAAATACTTTTTGAAAATAAAGCTTAGAAACCAAAATATTCTGTCATAATACATTGGGAAGTTGAAGATGAGGGGTGCTTTTCTCAGTTCTTCAGCTGTCCAGCCTAAAAATGCACCTTTAGGTAATGTTTGCTTACATTAAAGGAAGTGTGAAGGTGCTTAGAATCATTCCTTCCTGGAAATATTTAGTCTTTGAGGCTCTAAAAATTCGATTTTTAACTATATTTATGCATATTTTAGAAAGGGATGAAAGATTCGTGAGCTCCTCCAAGAACCTCCTTTTAAAGCTATCATCACGATATAAACTAGGAAGGGAGGGGGGTCCTATCAAAAATCGTTTGTAATTGAAGTCCCAAAAACATTTCATTTAAGTTGCTTTTAAGCAAGTTAAGTGATAAGGGTTGGATAAGCTAGTTTCTGTTGACATTTTTTCCAAATAAAAGACTTGAAATGCAATTTTGTGCTACATATCAAGGCATTTGTGAAAACGCATGGAAAAGGGGGTTCCCCCCTAGTTTCGAAATTAAAGCCATAAAAACGAAAATTTAGGCTCTCTTTGGTCTTGTGAACAATAGGTATACTCTGAGAACAGCAGCATTTAGAGATCGTCCAAGTGTCTGTAGCTGGAATCAAGAAATGATGTAAAAGATGGAGAAAAATTTTGGAAATAAAAGTTTTGTTTCCAAATGTATGAGGGATAAGGATATAATTTGTCTCCCAATTAAGGCCTATACTTCTTTTTCAGTAAGACACATGTGTCAAAGTTTGAAATCTTCTAATAAAAATTTTTTTTTCTTAAAAACATTCCTACAATCACAAGGCTTTGGGAGGGGCCATGGCCTCCATGGCCCCCTCTAGATCCGCCCCTGTTTCCGCTATAATCATGTACTGCAAGTCTATGAGGAGAAAGTACGACTTTTAATCACGGTCACTGTATGAAATTCCTTTACACGATGAGTACAAGGATGGGAAAAACTGTCTTCAATTATATGATACTTCTGATTATCCTCTTCTTCACCCGTTGCTTAGTGTATATGAATAGAAAGGAAATAGGTAGCTTTAAAGACAAACTCAATGGCAAAATCATTGAGGATTTACAGGATGTCCTGAAAGAGACTGACTGTTTTCAAAAATTTATAACAGGAAAACGGTTAATGATTTAAAAAAAAAAAAGATACAGAAAAATCATGTGATGGGCAGTAAATTTTTTCCCCTTGAGTTCCAAATTGTAGTTCAAAATTTTTTCAACAGATAGCGCTTCAGTTAGTAAGCCCACAAATCAAAAAGGAAGAAATGAAATTCATCGGTTTTCATCTCCGATTGCAACATGTGATTGTAAACAACCGTAGACATTTTGAAAATATTGTTATGTAATTTTGCTCATAATTTTTTTTTTTTTCGAAAAATTATGATGTAATTTTCTATCTTTCTTTGATTAAAAAGCTTATTATATATCTTCAGCGCCATCTGTTGGAAACCTTTTGAACTAAAACTTGCTAATTTGGGCAGAAAAAATTTACAACCCGCCATATAAATTTTCTGAAGGGATTTTTTTTTTTTTTTTTTTTGTCATTCGCCGTTTTCTTATTATAAACGTTTGAAAACTGTTAGTCTATTTCAGGACACCCTGTAGTTGAACCGTCATCAACGATACACGCAAGAACTTCACAAAACAGCTCCGTATTTCTGCCTTAGCCCTGGCTATAGGGCCATAACTTACTGAATATAGCTCTCTCTTTGTTCGGAGACAAGAGATGTATTTTAGATGATCATGTGAAGATATTGAAATATGTGAACTACAAAATAAAATCCTCAATCACATAACTTTTCCAGTAAAAATATTTATTTGTGTACATTTACAAATAAAACTTTCCAACCCAAAATAGAGTAATAACATGTTTGTATATAATGTTTATGTGTAATTGTTTGAATAGATAGATTATTTCATTTTTATGAAACGTTCTCAATGTCATGCAAATAAAGTAAATTTTTACTATTTCCTGATTATAAAATATTGTCATAATTATTGCCTATTTTATTATTACCATGTTTTTATTAACTTGATTTGTTTCTGACTGTTCGGGTAAAATCTTGTAATTCAATTTTCACCCACTTCCTGTGGTCGGTTACTTTTGAAATGTAGTATGTTACTTCAGACTCGGTGACAATGTAATATTCTATAATCAAAGTAATTAATTAACCATCAATTATTAGTTTATTGAAATTTCGTTTGGTTCTTGTCTGTTCGGGTGGAATCTTGTTACTCAATTTTCACCCACTTCCTACAATCGGATTCTTTGGAGATTTTGTACGTAACATCACACCGGATGACAATGAAATATTCTATGATCAAATTAATTAATTAACCATTAATTGTTAGTTTATTCCAGTTTTAATCTGCATTTTTGCATAAATCCTCATGCTCGCACACGAACTTTCAGTGAAAATACTGGAAATTGTAAACAAAATGTTAGGTTGGGTTGAACTGCAACTTTTTAGTAGATGTGTGCTTTTATTTCTGCTTAGCTCGGCCCTGGTACATTTTTGTAACCATCTATGCGTTTCCGGTTCATTCGCAGAGAAATAAAATGTATGCTATTTTTTATTTTCACATGAAAAAAATTCTACTTGCACTGATAGGAACAGTTTTTGAGCATGTATTGTAAGAAAATCTACAAAATAAAAATCAGCAGATTTTTTTCAGAGCACATTCTATAGAAAATCGGCACATTATTAATCTGCAGATTTTTTTAAGAGGGTTTGGTTGGAAAAGTGTTCCACATAGTTTCGGTTTTTTTTTTTTTTTTTTTTTTTTTGAAGCAGTTTTTGGGAAATTTGTCTTGTACGCTAAATGCAGCGGGTGTCATTTAAATCTATAGTGGTCGCAAAATCATCCATCCATCCGTATGAAAACTTCCTGGGTATGCAAGCACCTTAAGTCGGGAGCTGGACAGAACGTCCTAATCCAAAACTTCCATGGACAAAACGTCCCTCCACGTCCTAAAATATTTACGGACAGAACGTCCAGCGGACATAAGGTCCGACGGACAAAAGATCCGCGGACAGAAAGTCCTCATTTTTGGACAGCTAGGACATAACGTCCAGTTTTCTGAGCAGGCTGGACATAATGTCTGGATCTTAAAGTTTTTCCTTTTTCTCCCTTAAGTCATCCATTTTAGTGCTTCGGTTAGTTGAGAGTGGAAATAAGAAGTTCAACTTCTGAAGGCCATTAAACACTCTCTTTTTCCAGTGTTGACCTTTTTGACTTTGCTGAAATTTTATCTTAAAGAAATAATTGTCTGTAGAATATTAAGTGCCTTTTTTTTTTTTTTTGTTACATCCTTAAAACTATTGAAAATAATTTTTTCTTTTAAAATTATTTTTTGGAGTAATTTCAAGGTCTACGTCGATTGGGGGCCCGTAGCTGCTGCCTGTTTCCCTTTATGGTAATCAGGCTCAGGACACAAAGTGACATTCACGGTTAAACATTTATCACAGCCCCATCGGACTGACAGTTTAGAAATTTTCACGACATTATACTGGCAAACACTCGATATATGCGATAAAAGTTGATATTTTGCTACACTCCAATTGTAGATTTTCTGAAGGAAGTTCCCATGCATAGTAAGTCTATGACCCTTTACATGACATCTTTTGCTTAGATTCATTTTAAAAATGCACACATAGAAACTAATTTTGAGTTAAATGTGATACATTGCGAAAAAGTCAGCAAAACGCCAGCTTTTTACTGAGACTGTGACGTTGATAGATTGCTGAAAGCAGTTTCACAATCTTTCTCGGTTTCCAACTTTTTAAAAAATATCGGCACATGATGTACGTGGATCATAAAAATGAAATGTCAAGGGGGAGGAATATCTGGGTTGCACAGTTTATCCCTTCCAAGGGTACGGACTCATTTTTACCCCGATAAATGATGGCATCGAAAACAGAGCAGAGATCCAGCGAGACGACCGGCCATCTATCTTGCTTCGAGAGCCAACAAAGCCCTGAGCGATGCGCGGTCGTCGCACGACTGACAAGCCTCCTTTTCAGTCCAGACTCTCGCGTCCATATTTCATTAACAAATCACAGGATTTGAATGGCGAATGACAAATTTACTGGCTCGATTTTTGTCCGGAGCGGAGTTCTCCGGGGGGGAGAAAAAAAATCATAAATAAATGAAAAGCGGATGAAAAAAAAAATGAAAGGGGAGGAGGTTGGCTTGTGTGCCAGGGCGGGTCGAGCTATTACGAGTTGCAGAAGACGTCCAAGTGTTTTTTGACTTTCTCCTCTGACATGTCGCACTGTCTCCGAGGCCTTTGTTGTCGGCTTATAATGGCATCTCGAAAATCTCTCTTTTCATGGAGACCCGATGACAAACGACGTCGGCCCGTAATGAAATTTCATTTGTTAAACATGGGAGAATCCATCAGAGGCTCATCCATTCTAAATTTCGACTTCTGCTTCGAATCCAAGGACAAAAGAAACGTTATTTTTCAAACTCAAGACCGAATAGGAGTGGTTCTCCCCCCCTTTTTTTTTCACTTCCATCTTCCGGGCTTTTGAATGCCTTCTAGTTGTCTTCTCATTTTTTGGTCAATGAAATGTCATTTTAAGACGCTACTGAGTAATAATAAGCATTGTTGGGGGAGGAAAGGAATTCTTGGAATGGAACTCTTTTAAAAAATTAGCGGATATTTTCTCTTCGTGGTGGATTGCCATGTTGTACTCAATGTAATAGATTGTTTATAAAACAATTTACAACGATTTTCGTAACAAATCATAATAACTGATTTTTTAATATCGTGATAACGGATGTAATTTAAAAGTTTGCTATGAAGTTATGATGTGACTTTGAAAATATAAGCTCATTCTTTTAACTAACAAAAGTTAACTGATATACCTTTTGTTTTTCTGGAGTTATCTACAATGCTAAAATGTTTCCAGAAATTAACGACAAAAAAGTACTGGTGTTCACGTTGCCAGTACTTTTTACCGTAAAATCCCATTTTTACTGTGGAAAAAAAATCGGAAAGCTGTGGCTATTTGCGTCGAGTAAAAAAAGGTCGAGATGTAAGCATCGGGATTCGGACCTGGAATCCTTATATTCGCAGACCAATTTGAAGCTCGACAGGAGAACAGGAATAGAGAATTATGTGCTTTGCTACATTAGTCATGTGGGCCCAGTCGCTTACTTTTTCTGGTAAAAGTTCTCTGCATTGTGTGCACTTCATTTTATACTAATATTTACAGTAAAACTTGCCTGAATTTTTAACAATGCAGTTCAAGGATAAGATTTCAATAAACTGAATGCAAAGTAATTTAAAAGTTACAATACTTAAAGGTTCACTGCGGTACTTTCATACTTAAAAAAATGCAAAAATAATTCATTTTGCGTTCTTATTTCAAGCGCAGTACAAGCAAATACTGCACTTTACTTAAAAGCGCTAGAACATAACTACTAATTACAATATGAATAGGAAGAAGCTCAGCCCCGTTCCTTAATGTGGTCAGGAGGGACACTTCTCCCCTCCCCCCAGCATTAAGAAATTAATGTATATGTTTATATAAGTGGGCGTGGTTTTAGTTGTGTTTCGATAAGATTTGTTTTGCGTAACACCGTTTTCTCCTTCCCCACTAGAAAAGTTTTAAGTGACATGCCTGATGAAATATATTGCTGTATAATACAATTTAAAAAAAAAAATTACTTTCCACAAGCTATTACAATATGTTATCCAATTTTGAAAATGGCAGATATTACCATGTATCTTGATTTGCAGAGGTAAATATTATCTGACTGTCATCAGCTATAAGTTCAATAACATAGTAAACATTTTCCCTAATAGATGGTGCTGCAGACAGGGTAAATTCTACCATTTTAGTTTGCCTTTCTAATTTTCACTTTGTCTCTAATTCTTCATTTTCTTCTTTATCAGTGTGAGTATTGTTTTTCTGGGAAAAGCTGATTGTTTAGTAAATAGTTTTTTGACCTTTCTTTGGTTAAGGCTATAAGAAGTTGTTTTGTTTTAACGAAATGTTGAATGAAAGAAGATTTTAACTAAATAAATGAAACAGGGTTACACACAAGTGTGCATAAAAATTAAAAAGGATTTTAATTTTCAAACGTAACACTTAACGAACTTATTTTTAAAAGGATAGTCGAACAAGATGGAAGGGCTATATCCTCATTGGCTTTTATCCCGGTTGCTATACAGAATTCGAGAAGTTCTTTCGATCATTTAAAGGGACAACTGGAATAATGTGTTTCCCAAAGTTGGATTATGTGTACGGGTATTGAGCTAAGATTGCATGTTTCTCGTGGGATGAATACCTACTGGACAAGTTAATTACTTTTCAACTTTCAAAGAAATAATGAATATTTTTCAAGATCAAATTATGGTTGTAAAATAATTAATAAATGATAAAAAATTAATAAATAATGAGAGTTAATGGAAAAAAATTAAATTTAAGAAGATTAGCAAACATTGTAAGGTTTGAAGCTATTGAACATCATAGCCAATAAACGACAAATAAGGCAGTGAGAAGCAAAGGGATGTAAGTGGACGTAGGCTTTCATTGAATTTTTTCCTAAATCATGCGGTATAGCAGCAACTACCTGGGCTTCATGTTCTATATCTTGTCCCAAGACAGAGGAAAGGTTCACATACCATGTGTACTGGTTATCTCCAAATGTTTAATTTTGCCACTTGAATCCATTTGCTTCTAACTGCCTCAAATGATTTTAGCAGCACAACCAACGTAACAAAAATGAAGAAACGATTATTTTAATGTGTTCAAGAACCACATGAACACAATCAGGTGAATGATAAGAAGAACCTTAAAAAATGTGAAAATGTTTCTTGAAAATACTTTATTTGAAATTAAAATATGTTTAAAAATAATTTTTTCGGCTGTGGCCTCTCATCTTTTTATGCAGATACACCTCTGATATTTGATCCCTTACCCTAACAGGTTTGATGTGATGTTTCCGCTATAAAAGATCTATTCTGCCTTTTTTAGAACGGTCCTTTTCCAAGCATTCCAGTAGCTCTCAGTGCGGCCTAACCTGTGGCTTTCTAGTTGCAACTGGAGCAGAATCCCCGTGCTAAACATAGGCCCTCTGATGGATAGGTGTCTGCGCCGGGCAGTCATTAACGGTGTGCGAGGGGTGGAGAGAACATATCGGTCCACATCTGTCAGCGTCAACCTCGTCTGCTTTCTGTCACAGGTTGAGTTTGGAGGGGAGGATTTAGGTCGGAATGCGGGGACAAGGAGAGATTGGGATGCTTTATTTCTTTGCCAATCTATCATCGGACGGCCAGTTTCTCAGGATTGGCAGGGACGGGAATAGCGTCCATCACGTTCAAGAAATGTAATATCCCTCCACTTTGCTGCTGTTGTAAATTGAACGAGATCGGTCACTGATAAAGAATTTTTCTGCCCAATTGCAGAGAATAAAGATTTTTACTCTGCTCCCCTCTGATCTTTAAATTGAAAAATTCCGTTTTGGAAGGTTCTTTTCTGTTGAATAATAAGAGCTATGTTGTATCATATTGCCTAAATATTAAGGAAACATTCGCAGCATAATTATGGAATACATTATGTTCGACGGAAATTGAAATTAATGGATTTAACCCGCGATGTGCAGCGGTTCATTAAATTTTTTATTTGTGGATGTTTAGAATCAGTGTGCAGTGTTGAGGACTGCGTCGTAATGTCAAAGAATAGCAGTGTTTTTTTTTTTTTTTTAATTAATTGCAAAAATATCAAATATGTGCATTCTAATCTTTTGTTGATTATGGTTGCGTGAAGAGTGCTGAGAAAATGGGTGAAGGAAAAATGTGCGAGTGTTCACCGATTTTATAATACCGCATCAATAGCGTTAAATCCGGAAAATGAGCTAAAATATAAGAATTTTGTGCTGCATGAGTAGTTGATTCTGTGTTTAAAAGATTTCTAAGAGATTTTTTTTTTTTTTTTTTGAAAGACGTTTTGTAAGTTAAATGGAAACTTTAGAAGCTACAACTTAAATTAATGGACGATAGTTAACATCAAGATTATTTGCTACACAATTGGGGACGTTTTAGGCATCCACACACTGTAGTCATGTCATTCAGGTACATCCGATTGAATTTCCTTCGAGGATAGATGCATGAAAGATTTATTGAATAAAAGATTCCGAAAACTATTCCAAAGCTATCTGAATACTTCCTCCATTTCCGAAGAAGAGTTATTCTCCATTCGGAATTCAAGTAAACTATAGCTATCTCTGACCAATGGCAGCTGAAAGAGGTAGAACAAAGACCTGCCCACTTACACTTGTTCAATGAGACATCTGCCATGTCCGCGCCAAATCGAAGTGTTTTACCTCTCCGGCTAATTTCATAAATTCTTAAATTACCATCTTAGATTGGATGGTTTTAAGTTACCATCCAAGCTCTAGAACTGTGCTGACAGTCTGCGCATAAATGCGTTAGAGAATTTATGAAGTAAACTGCCCAATATTCTAATAATATTCCTGAAAATTTTCAAATCAGTCCGCGTACGCTGTAAAGAAGTATCGGAATTTACCCTTGTTTCTTCAGAAATGAGGTGTTGTAACAAATTTACTTTGTAGATTTTTGGAGCGATCTGTCCTTATTTGCGAATATTCCTCTTTTTCCTCTGCGTCCAATATTTTTTTCACACGTTCGATTGTTATTTTGTTCTGATTTAAACTCATTGACTTGCATTGACATCTGATTTAAACTGATTTAAGCTCATTGCAAACTCATTGACGTTCTTTTTCTCGGAGCTTTGAACTTTATTTTTTAGTATTAATAACCAAATTATGTTCCTTTTAAAGAATTTTAATGTTCTGCATAGTTTTGATTGTTAGTACAACACATCTGCAACTGTGTGCTTTTTGCCTTATGTCTTCGAACAACCTTCATTTTTTAAAAAACATTCAAGAAATATTTGAAAAACATAAATTCCAAAATTTGGAAAAAAAGAAAAGGAACGATTTCAGTTCAAAACGTGCTAAAATGTCTTTCCTTATATTTTATTCATTTTTCTTTTCTTTTTTTTAAACTTATACTATGCATTATTATAACTATACATTATTATATGTAGGCAAGTGTGGTGTCTGAAGAGGGAGGGGGAACATTGATCTCTTAATTTGAAGTGAAAATTACCAAAAAATAGCGCTTATCTTTTTTCTATGCTTTACCTTGTCAGAAACGTTTTGCATCTCGGTAGGGGAAAAAAAAGGGAGTGTTTTGTAAAGATATGAGAACCACATTAAAATTAATTACCTTAATTAATTAAGAAATACTCGGAATAATAAAGTTAACCCTTCATCCTTTTTCTGTATCACAAAGACCTCCAACGTTTCGGCCATGATAGCTGCATGTTTTAATTTTACTCAGCTAAAGTGTCCAAAAAAAAAAAAAAAAACTCTTCAGTGTTCTTATTGTAAATTTAGGTTGGCTATTAGCTCCATCTATTGAAATATATCCATTTTTTAAATTAATTAATAAATTAATAATCTATCATCAAAGCACTCAATTAGTCTGTTGAACACAGTCTGGACATCTTTCTTCTCGCTCAATATTTTCAAGGAATTCATTGGATTCAAGGAACAAAGTTGGAAAAACACTGCATAAACATGAATTGAATCCTTTTTGCTGGGGAATTCGTGTTTCCTTCTTCGTCAAGGATTATTCTCCGCTGCCACTGCCTAGTCTAGGAATAGGTGGAGAGGGGGGCGGAGTGACAATCTAGGCAAATCTCTTAAAGCAAAACGGTGCCTACCACGTCAGCCTCATTCAGAAGTATACGTCCCGAACATCGTATTTGATGGAAGGACAGGCAAGTACACACGAAAAAGCAGCACGTCCTGTGAAAAGGAGGGGGAAAAAAGGATGACGTGTTTTATACCACCGCTAGTTTTCAGTACTTCCTCCACATTGCCGCCATGTTTGTTCTTCAAAAGTTTCTCAAAGCTATAGCTTATGAAATGGTTTCACTGCAATAAAGAAACTAGAATATATTCAGTCAAACCACGTTAACACAAACTCGACGGGGACGACAAAATATTTCGTGTTAATCGAATTTCGCGTTAACCGATTTCTACGTTTACTGCATTTTTTGTAAGCAGACAATTGTTTTGTTTTTGTGACTCAGAAAATATAGGAACCGAAGTACGTTGATACAAAAATACATTCATAAAAGTTCGAAACTTATATTAGTTATCAAAGTAGAAGAAGAAACTTTATTACCTGTATACATTAATATAAAAAAACCCCATAGATTTTTGCTTCAATGTTTTCAATTAACCACATCTAATAATAGATCGACAGTAAATTCACGTTTACTGTCAAAACAGTCGATGGCTTTTCGGACCTTTTCTTATTCTTTGAACGCAATGCTGGATTTTTCCTGCAGTGTTGGAGGTAAAAAACACTTGATTGCTTTGAGACCTTAAACCACAACATGGGCAGAACAGTTGTCCAGAATTGGACAAAGTTTCCTTTTTTCACGATGAAATTTTAAATCTAGGTTTGTGAGTCACTTGGTGAAGATTTCACTGTTCATCCAAGCTTTTAACTGTGAGCACAATCTACAGGTAAAGTTCGTACTTTCTTGAAGCAACGAGGGTTTCCAAATTTTCCCACAGGAGAGGAATTTTCGCACTGCCATCCATGTTGTTTATGTTCAGGTGCACCTCTTTCAACTTTCGAAAGTTATTCCATGTAAATGGATGGAGATTTTCTTTTATTTCTTTTTTTTCCAGGCCTTAACTTTTTTTTCGTCTGATGCAGGAAATTGTCCAAATCACCTTCGTGTTAAACGACTGCTTTTACACTAATTTGTAGCTTTATCTGATGGAGAAGGGTAATTATTTTGCATTAAGCGAAATTTCGTGCCAAGCGAGTTTGTGTTAACGGGACTTGACTATATATACGTATGTATGTGTGTGAGGATGCATTTAAGTACCGAAATTTAACATTTTGGTGATAACCAGTACAAAATGGAAGGTGAACTACTTCTCTGCTTTAGAGTGAAGAGAAAGTCCTCGTAACACTGATAGGTCCTGCTATACATCATGATTTAGAAAAAAGTTTCAATGAAAGCCTACCTCGGACAGCAACTTTAAACGCGTTTTGCTCAAAACTTGAAAATGTCCACTTACATCCCTTTGCTTCTCACTGCTTCATATATTGCTGTTATCGATTGGCATTACAAATGAACAAATTTTTAAAAAATGCATTAATAAGTTTACTCTTTGTTTATATAAATTAAATACAAAATGATTCTCTAAAAAAATTTAAATATGTTATTTCTTTATATATATTTGTAACTATTGAATTCACACTCGTTGCTATAGTCTCAAAACATGCTGTCCTTGCAGCCTTAAGCTACTGCTACAGCTTTACGCTTTACACCAATAGCGTAAACTTTCCTGGTTAATTTTGCGTCACAACATAACTTAATCAACAAATCATCGCGATTTAGATGAAAGTCATTTTTGACTTGGAGTAAAAGACAGGCAATTAGTAAGTGGGAAGGTGGGGTAATTAGATTAAGAAGAACCAATGACATGCCCAAAAAGGTTCCAAAAAAGGATTTGGTGTTGTCGTGGTGCGAAATCAGAATAACATCAAACTTGTCATTCTAGAATAGCAAAGGTTACTTTTTTTTTCTTTTAGAAAAGGCACCATAACTATCTTTAGCACTCAAGATAAATTTTTCTATCTTTTAGGGTATGTTCGAATAGAGTAAATGCTTAACAGCGTTAGCCGGTGACTAATCAGGCCCGTTCTAATAGAACTACTGGTTGATGGAAACTATTGAAAGCACCCTATGGACACTCACCGTAGCGTCATTAAATCAGGTGTCTGCCCAATTTCGCCGACACCCTCCCCCCCCCCAGTTTTTTAGTTTCACTCATTGCTATTGATACAGTAAAGGGGGGGGGGGAGGATTTGAAATATCGGCGAAACTGGGGAGAAACTATTAAATCAACCACTGGCGGTGCAATTGGTTACTCTATTCGAACATACCCTTATACTCAGACATGACGTTTTTCACTCTGATTCCAGAAGAGAATGTTTTCCCGAATTATATTCTTAACCATAGATTTAATTTCTAAAAAATATGCATTTTGTTCTAATAATAAGTTTTATTTATCGTTTTTTAAAAGCTGAAAATATTCTTCCACTGGACTGGTTCGAACTCTTGAAATTCATACAGAAACTGCCACGGTGGGTAAAAATGGCTCCTCTACAATCTCGTATTTTTAAGGAACTAAATTCTGGATAGAGGGCATATTTCCGTAGACAAGGAAGAATTACTGAACGCCGTGTTGTGTGCATTCAAATCAGCCCTTCCCTCCGTAGAGTTTTATTTTTGTAATCCACCTTCTGGAGCGTGAGTGATGAGGCAGTTATAAGCAGTTTCTTGTATGCAGCAGTTTCGAAATCCTTCTCCTGTCACGCGGCGACCTTGGAGGTTTTTGCTGTTGGGTTCCCCAGCTCCGTGAGGATTGTGTTTTGCGGTTGTGGCAAAAATTTGGGAGCGTTTGACGGCTGGATGGATGGGTTTATGAATCGGGAATTTAAAACCCTGCCGATTGACAAAAGGTACCTCCAGGGGGAGAGACGACTTTGTAAAGGATGGAGATGCATCGTCCACCATGAGGGACATTTCGTTGTAATGGCCTCAAAGGGAATGAATGTCACTCGAACATTTGGAGAATATTTCTGAAGAAAGTATACCTGTAAATGGGAGTAATTGGTATAGAACCAAAAGTAATTGTTGTAAATAGTGCGCATGAATATGTCAAAATGCTTTAATGAAAATTTTCAATTTTTCTAATTTGATTATAATGGAAAACAGTGTTGAATTAGTCATGGTTGTTATTTATGTTTCGCCAAATCAAAAATTGGAAGACTTATAATTTTTAATTCTGCGAGCATTTATAGAATATAGTGAAAAGGTCTCTCGAAGAGAGAATTTCCAATGTGAATGCATGGGAATTAACAAAAATGTCTATAAATTTTATCTGGTGACTTCAACGTTAACTTTGCTGATGAAAAATCAGAGCGACTACAACAATTCCTTTCGGATGAATTGAATCTACAAGTGAATGTGCGATTTTTTTAAAAATCTCTTCTGTATTCATTTATATTTATGGTAATTCATATTAATATGTTGTTAGTTATAATTATGTTGGTTTTGTTGAAGTATGATGTATGTGTAGGATATAGCAAATAATTTTGAGAAATTTAACTGTATTAACTGAAATTTAATTCGATTTGTTGTTTCAATATGCCTTTAACATTATAAGCTTATGTTATTCAATAGCTCTTAGCGAAAGCATTTTCTGTCTGCCAGTCACGTGACTGCCTCCCCCCCCCCCCCCCCCCGCGGTAGATACAGTGTTGAAAAAAAAAAAGTTTTATAAAGAAAAAAATAGTCTAAAAGATTATTTTCTTGAGCAATTGAAAAATGTTTAGCATTAACTTCTATGGTAGAAATTCGAAATACTAAAGATGTGAGGGGGACAGCCACCAGAACAAAGATTCTTGTTTTAGGTAAATATTTGGGTTTTAGCATAAAATGCGACTGAAAAATTACGAATTACGTCTAACTGAATATGTATTTATATGTGTGAGGTATTTAACTCTCTTAATATCGAGAAAATCATGCTATACGGAAAAGCTGTCGTTTTTGGCAGCTTTAGTAATTCAAAAATTTTCAAAATCAAGAAATATTTCATCCTGAAGTTTTTTCTTCATACCAAACTCAGTATGGACTAACTTTTCAAAAACGTGTTCACAAAAGTTGTTACATTTCTAAATCTCTAATACAAGCAATAACCAATTTCTCTTCGACACACTTGTTCTGCCATCCAACAGCCAACAGTTTAATCACGAACTGCTTACGACTGGATCTAACTTCTTCAGACTTTTAACGAGTTTAAATTAATACAGTATCGCGTAAAAATTGTAAATCAGTAGTATTTACTAGGGCTGCAGAGTCGGATGAAAAATGACCGACTCCGACAATTTTAGAGCTTTCGACCCCAACTATAATTCCTTCACAACAAAATCAGTCTGACTCTGACTTCGCAAGGACTGGCGAAGTTCGGAGAAAATGACCAACTATGATTCTTGAAATTTTGAACCTTTGACTCCTGGTTCCGACTCCTTTTTTACCCAAAATCAGTCCAACTCCTTTTTTACCTAAAATTTGTCCAATTGCGACTCCACATCCCTGGTATTTAATCACTATGATATGAAGGATTGTTGTTTTTAACGTTTCCACAGTTTATAAACGCTATGGAAAGATTGGGTGCCATTCCCTACAAAGATTGAACTTCTTTATCTGTTTACAGTTTTAACACAGGAAAGCTTTACTTTACAAAGAGAGGAAATAGCAGCCAGAACACCGGTGGTAATCGAACCCACAACTACCGGCATATGAAGCGAATCTTCACCACAGAACCACGAAGGCCTCTAAAAATGAGGGGTTAATTAGTGGAAGTGAATGACGTCATCTTTTTTTCGTGTGCATCCTCCATACGTTTTACTTTTTTTTACAAAAAAGGAAGTATTGCATTCGCGAAAAAAATTTCACTCAAAAATCGACCTTAATTTCCATTTTGCTCACCCCCGAATGAATGTTGAGTTTTTTTTTTTTTTCGACTCGACCACATGTAGATGAGTGCCTAAGAATGTATAGACACGCGAAATATTCATTTTGACGGTTCCCGAGTTAGTTACAATGAGTTTTCTCGTGATGTCTGTATGTACGTATGTATATATGTGCGGATGTGCGCATGTATGTCGCTTAACTCAAGAACGCATAACTCAACTATGTCCTAGAAAGTTGAAATTTGGTACGTAGACTCCTAGTGAGGTCTAGTTGTGCACCTCTCCTTTTGGTTGCATTCGGGTGTTTTAAAGGGGGTCTTTTGTCCCTTTTCGGGGGGAAATTATTGTTAATTTCGATGTAAACTCAAGTGGTGTTACAATTTGGCAGACACTTGGCTATATATCGCCAGTGTTTTGGTCGCCAAGTTTTGTCGCCAACTTTTGGCGATTTTTTTTTTAAATCTGGTTTTAATTTGGCCACTGTCGGTGATGTTTAGAGAGTAAACTATTGAATCACATTAAAAATACCAATAATGAGAATATGACATTAAATTGGAGTAAAATGAAGTCATGTGAGGCACACATCAGCTCGTTTTTTTTCACTCCTTCTAAAAGTAATGTTCCTCTTGTCACGTCGCAATGAAATCGGCGGTTAATTTCAATCTGCTTTATACGACAGACATTTCAAAACAAGCAACGGAAATGCGACTCTAAATCATTCATTCATCTTCCCTACACTTCACTGGGAAGCCAGCAAAGAGAGAGAGAGAGAAATAAATAAAAAAAATCCAGGTAAACAAGATAATTTTCCCACATCCGCTTACGCCATTCTTTTACCGGACACTTCTGAAGAAAGAAAAGGAAGCGTAAGTATGCGATTCTTGAAAGACAACACTCATCCGTCCCTTATAAATCACCGACTTTCGGTTTTTACCGGGAACGGTGGTTTTCACTCATAGCTGGTCGTTTATCTCACAGCTTCTGGATGACCGTAAATCAGAGGGATGCAGGGATTTTTTTAATGCATGTTTGAGAAGCTGGAGACAGCGGCTTTTTGGATTAAGACGAGCCTTTTACTACGTTATTTCGCAGATTGCGGTTGATGGAAATATTGCTGTAGAGTAATGTGATATCACATTGAATTTTTTTCTTCTAGCATGCATTAAGTGTTGCTTCAGTTAAAAATTATTCCTTAAAGTTTAATTTTGCATTTAGATCATTCCTTTCACTAGAAAAACGTCAAGATAACACAGACATAAACAGTGGTATATTAGCACTATTTGGAGTAAATGCTATAGCTTTTAACCAAATATACATTATTAATAGAAATAAAAAGCCAGATCTTAGAGATAATTAGTAGGACGTCTATGAGTAAAGGAATTTATTTAGGGGCACCCAGAACCCAAACTTTTGGGAGGGCAGAAAGTCTAAATTTGCTGAATGGAACTCCAAAATTCGCCGAATGAGAATATTTATGCCGAACAGAACACAAAATATTGCCGAAAGAAGATAATTTTGCAGAATCGTCAGACAAAATTTACCGAATAAGGACATTTTTGGGAGGTCACAGTGGCCTCTTGTGACCCTTCATCGGGGTGCCCCCGGTTTTATTAATTAATTGGGATCAAATCCTGGCAACAGCAGTCTTGAAATGCCATTAGAACAAAATTAAAGCTCTGTTGTTGACAATAACACACTGAAGATGCTACTAAGTCAATTTTTACTTAAATGTAGCAGCATTAGTGGTAAGAAAAAATAAAAATTGATTTTTTTCCCAGAATTTACTGCAAGTACGTTTTGTTTAGTTTTGTGTGCCTAAGAATGCTTACTTCTTGTTATTCTATAATGAGTAAAAATTTACTTGTTAAACTGTAAGATATTTTACAATTCTTCTCAATGTTTTATTCTATTTGAATGTAAAATATTATATTTCTGTTTTTTTTTCACTTGACTTTTAAAAATGTCACTCGGTTTTTAAACCGTAAACCACAATTAAAGTAAAGTATGACTTTTTAAGCATTTCCTTCATGACTTAAACAAGAAATTAAAACCAAATGACGTTTTTAAAATGCTTTTAAAAAATCTAACATTGAATGGTCAAAATCTGAAAAATGGAAAAGTTTCTAAACCGAAACATTGAAATTTTTCAAGGAATTTCAAACAAATTTCCAGAAAATTACTGAAAGAGCATGGCATTACAGATTCATGCGATAAAAAATCTAATAATCAAAGTGAAGTGAACGCGGCGAAAGGAACATAATGCCTACAAGGTCGCCTCCCATGAATAAAATTCTTTTCTCCCGACCCCTCTAATCCATCGTTACCTCCGTATCCGTTCAATAGGAATCGCATGATGAATTGGATGATGTCTGCTGGAACTAATTTCAATAATATTCAGACACTCCATCAAAGGTTCAAAAGCAGTGCGTACGCTGGAAACGCCCTGCAGCACGCCGGTGTGTTACGCCCCTTTTTTTCCATCTCTCTTTCTACGAATCTGCTCATGGATAACAAAACACCCATGTTCTGAAGAATTATAATGTCGCAGATATAGCGACAATGAGCATATATTCTTTTTGAGCTGCCATTTTGTGATAATCTAGTTAACTGAAAGGAAAGTACAGTATAACTTCGACTTAGGGATATCCGATTTAACGATTTCCTCAATTTAACGATACATTTCACTGTTCCGGATTTGACTGCATTGAAAGTCTGCTTCTCGACGATAATTTAACGATACCTTTTTCTAGTTCTTGACAATCGTTAAATCGGGGTTAGACTGTAGTTTCATTTGTGCCTCGAAAACAAGGTATTTGATCTGCGAAGATTCACAGTCAAAAACGAAAATTGGTGGAACTAAACATGGTCTGTAGCATTACTCTACACGCAGTAGGAACAGATACTTAAAATTATGTGCATCGTAAGTTGATGTGCTATTTTCAGAAATTTGCGATTTATTCCACAACTCAAAGCATTCATAAAAACATCTTATAGTTTACTTAAAGTATTAAAAGCAACAGTAACTAAAACTTTGCAAATACTACTAACGAAATTAAATTTCATTATATTAATTCAAGATTTCAATATTTAAGATATAAAATTAAAAACAAGACTAATTGAACTAAATGCAAGAACAAGAACTCAGAATTTTTAAATAACAAAAAAAAAAACAAATTAAAACAGACAAGCAATAGGGGAGGGTGGCCCAAAGCGGTTAGGTCGCCCAAAGCGGGTAGGCCTTCGTATGCCCCCCCCCTCATGGTGCGTTGGCTACGATGGATACGTATGTCTTGTTTACCCCAACACCCATGAGTTATTATCAGTCCTAGCGAAGCAGTAGTGAAGCGGCATGGCGCAACCAGGCTTAAAATTTAAAAAAATGATACATTGAAAAAATTAAGTTTTGTAACTTTTGATTAGTCGAAGACCAGCTTATTTTTTTTTCTTTACTGTCAATAAAATTAACTTATTCTGACACTATCCACCTATAAACTACAATGGTCATTCTGTTTTATTATTATTATTATTATTAATTCAAAGCTATAATTATTGAAAAAAAAAAAGTGCCTTTGGGCAAAGCGGGTATAGGATTTAATCATATATTTATTTAAAATTTCTTGACTCGTGTGCTGACTTAGATTTTCTCTTTCAATAGGGTAAGTATAACTTTAAAAAGGTATTTTTTAGGATGGCACAATTAAATAGTCTATTAATTAACTCAGTTATTTCTTTATGTTTTATAAACAAATGTACTGACTTTAAATTGGATAAGTACAACTGTTTTATATTTTTTTACGAAATGACAGGTAGCTAGTCAACTATTTTAATCACTTATAACTTCTTATTTGATTGGAAAATGCACCAAACTACAATTAGTTAAGCTTACCCGCTTTGGGCTCAATGGTAGGGCAAAGCGGGTTTTTCACAAGTTTGATAATAAATAAATATTGGGTTTGAAATAATACAAAAATCACATTTTATTTTGAAGTTTAAGAACCCTGCTAGGAAATAAAACCGAAATTGTTGCGATTAAAATCCAAAAACTACAATGGGGTTGTTTCCTTCAGTCAAATGAACTACTTTTAGTCACTGAAATTGATAGAATAAGCAAAAGTAATAACATGTGCCCAGAAAATACTTTAATTTTCCCAACAGTTACTTTTTAATTAATTTTTACTTTCTTCTATATCTAATATATAGAAGAAAGTATTGGATTCGTGCAAATTTTCGAATTTCGAATTTTCTGTCTGTCTGTCTGTGTGTGTGTGTGTGTGTATGTGTGTGTGTATGTATGTGTGTCACGTCTGTGTGTGACCAGTTTTTTGTGGCCGCTCTACAACAAAAACTACCGCATGAAATCGAACGAAATTTAGTACACATATGTGCCCCTATGTGAACTTGTGCCCATTAGTTTTTGGCGCGAATTCCTCCAAGGGGGGTGGAGCAATGGGACTTTTTCGAGTTACGCGTGCTTGCTATTCCTCAGGAAGTAACTGGCGGAATCAAACAAAATTTGGTCCATATGTTGGTATTAACAGGAACAGGTGCTGATTTAATTTTGGTGTCAATAACTCAAACGGGGGTTGAGCTATAGAACGTTTTTTGTCGTCAATTGTGACTGCTGTATCTCAAGAAATAATGAACGGAATGAAAGAAAAATTTATCGGCAAGTAGCCCTTAGTGGGTATAAGAACTGATTTTATTTTTGTGTCAACAGCTAAAAAGGGGGGTAGCGCAATCACCCGTTCTTTTTTTTCCATTTTGAGTGCCCTATCTCAAGAAGTAATGCTACGTTCTGGTTGAAATTTGGAATATATGTGAATCCATTTGTAAACAGGCTTTGGTTCAATTTTGACGCCGATCGCTCCAAGAGGTGTTGATTTTTTTTTTTTTTTTTTGCGAATAAAAATATTTTTATTAATGCAACAATAAGAAAGATAAATCGTAATAGATTGTCGTCTGCGTATTTCTCGTGATTTTAATTGTATGGAAATGATAGGAAATATTATCTCAATGATTTAAAATTTTTAACTGTTGCCATCTTATGTTTGTTAACAAATAAAATATTTGTAATTAATTCAAGCAAGGCTTTTAAAATAACTTTCAATTTTCGCTCTTTGCTTTGCTTTTGCAATAATTCAGACATTGGGATGGTCGTCAAGTTTTTGCATGTGTAATTTTGTTTTTGTTGGGAATATTGCTTCCTCGTCAAGCATGGGGAGGGATCAGAAAAAAAAAGAAAAATATAGAAGAAAGTTTCGTGATGGCCACAACATACTAGTTTAAAATGTCCGATTTTTCAAACAAGGCGTGGTCTTGATGACGTCTCAAATGATGCATTTTGGCGCATCTTTCTACAGCCGTTATGATAATCAAAAAGCGAATTAAATTGCGCTCTACGCTTGCTATCAACCATATCGTTGCCAATACACGTGAGTAGAGATGCGAATTATATATTTTGCTCTGTGAATGGCCACACTCAATGGCATTTCATCATTTTTGATGTCATCGGCAGAGATATAAACAATAAAAGCGCACCGATTTAAGTATTTTTTTAAAAATATTAAACTTAAGCAAATTATTTAAAAAATGGTCAGATTCTACGTTTTTAAATATGCTCTTTCAGAAAAAATACTTTTAAATTTTTGGAAACTACCCCATTTTCGAGCGTTCTTCGAAAACCTACCCGCTTTGAACCACTCTCCCCTATATATCAGTTTCCAACTGCGCCGCCTACAGTTAAAATTAAAGTTACATGAAAGCTTAAGCCTTATGTATTAAGTCGAACAAATTTGATATCATAACGGGAAATCAGGGTTTATTGATAAGTAACTGTAATACGTCTGAGTATTTTTTCACCCACATGTTGGAGTATTCCTGTGAAAATGTTATTTAAAATTAGAATAAACTAATCTTCAAGGGTTAAATAATTTATCTGATTTTGAATATTAAATTGTCACCAGGTATGAGTATCAAGTTTTAAAAGAATTCAAAAAAATTCAAAGCTTTTATGTGCACTTTGCTCCACCAATGGCGTCTTTTCCGCACTACCCACTAGGGTGTCCCGTCCATATATGAGAAAAAAAAATTTTTTTGAGCTACACTATCACAAGAGGTGTCAAAATTTGCGAAATTTTTCACAGATCACGAAAAAGGTAAAAAAAATGGAATTGCGTGTCATCTTGAGGGCTCTACCGCTCTTTGAAGTTTTGCATATTTTACATTTTTGACAGACCTAAACGATATGATTTAAAAAATACAAAAATAAAGTTTAGAAAGCATTTTATTTAAGAAACTAATGAAACAAAGCACAAGAAAACAAAATAAACAAACTAGAGTTTATAAATAATGACAAAAGTTTAGAATTTAAACTTATTTTTGTGTCCAAAATTTGGCATTTCTGCGCGAGATTGCAACCTGGTTCTAACGAAGCCATCTCTAGAAGTAGCGTTAGTAACACTTTGTGAAGCCAGTGTTATTAGTTTAACATATCTTTCCACAGATTGTGAGTGGCAAGGAAAGTCAACGATTTCCAAGCTATTATCTTTTGCCATAATTTGAAGGTTCTCGTTAGAAATATGTCGAAGAACCGGTGGTGCTGTAACCTGACACTCTTGCCAGACAATTATTTCCGTATAATCTTTAGCAGAGAAGTTAATTTTTTGGTGTTTTAAATATTCTGCGTTTAGTGCTACTTTCAGCCTCTCTAGCTTTTTTTATTCTTCGTAATGCTAACTCCCGAATGTGCTCCCTATCATCAAACAACATACTGACCAGCAGGTTTTCTGGGTGCGCAAAAAAAGCATTTCTTTCGATAACAGAATACACAACAGATTTCAAGTTTTCGGGTAAAAATCGAGAGTACACAATCATTTGAAAAAGATGTTTGGCTGCTTCCTTAA
Source organism: Uloborus diversus (assembly GCF_026930045.1). Classification (NCBI taxonomy): domain Eukaryota; kingdom Metazoa; phylum Arthropoda; class Arachnida; order Araneae; family Uloboridae; genus Uloborus; species Uloborus diversus. The sequence continues at coordinate 97,835,131 of NC_072737.1, forward strand.
AAGATGACTTTTGCTTGATTAAGAACCAAACTGGAGCGTACACTTTAACCACGTAGTTAACAAGTAATCACAAATTTTCTGTTGGATTAAGAGTACCTACATAAAGTCTGAGTATACGATTAGCAGAAGTAAGCCATCTCGAGTGCGCCATTTTTCCAGGTTGGCGATTTGCCAGCTCAGGACTACAGAAATCAATTGATACAGCTTGACAAATCTCATAAAGATATTTTTGATCCGTGCTTAGTTCATCAACCACATTTTTCGGCAATTTAGGCAAATTACCATCCACCGCGCAAAAAGACAATGTCATTTTATTTTCACAACCAGCTAACTGTATTCCAATAAGTCCGGAATATTCTTTAGGACCCAAAGTGCAACCATCTAAGGTCAAGAATAAATGACGAAGGGGTAATTCGTTGGCATGAAGCATACTCACACACCATTGCAATGGTCTTTCCAAATACTCCTCTAAATATTGAATCACGCCACCCTTCCAACCGGTGTTTATTGCAGTTCCGTCACATCCAACGCAAATCACGTCTTCTAAATTCAAGCATTGACCTTCTAATAGAGTTGTAGTCGAAGTTAGAATTGCCTTTGCAGTGCCACGACATGGCGTTGTGTGTCCCAAATAAATTGATCCGGGTTCTGCTAAAATTGAGATGTGCTCTTCTAAAATTTCTTTGCGATGGTAACGAGCTCCTATTTTCTCATTTATCAGAGTCTTGTCTTTACGTCCATCAAAGTAAATGCTTTTTATAACAATACTTCTAATATCTTTGGAAGCTTCTTTCCGAGCTTTAGCTACAGCTCTGTGGATTTTGTTTTTATCAACAACTAGAGTTAAATCTTCTTTTGAAACCAAGCCGACATCAGCTAAAACTGCAGAAGCAACAGCAGCAGCAGATCGCGTCGACAAACCGTATCTATCACAGACCTTAGCAACTGTTGGCAAGATCAGTGTATTCCTATTTGTCGTTGAAGTTGATGGTGTCCCTGTAGAGGCTGTATTCGTCTCTGTTATGGGATACGTTTCTGGAGAAAATTCACGCATCGAATCGTCATCAAAATTTGCTGAGACAGAATCGTTATTTTCAATAGAAGACTTTTTTGCCGCCCTTTCAAGTTTTCTCTGCTGTTTCATTAATCTAGTTGTTTCTTTCTTATCGACACCTCTTATCACCATTTTCCTGTCATTTCTTTGATCCAACAAGAAACTTCTCTCATTGATGGGAACTTTTTTAGGTTTTAAACACGAACAAGACTCAAATACAGGGCACTTACAAGCCGCAACGTCGAAGAGCTTCTCAGATGACTCTAAAAAGCACTTCAGTTTATTTTCAAAACTATCACTTCGTTTGCTTCTGGGGTATCGTTTCAAATTGACGTACTTTTCGAAATAGAATTTTAATAATTGAATTACTCGTTCCTTAGTTACGATTGGAATTGAAGCTTTTGTCCAAATACTGTTGATTTTTTCAGAAACAATTGTATATATATCTGAACTGGAAGGGTCCTTTCCATTATGCATACATTTCTGTTCGCTCCTGACAAATAAAATAAATTTTATAACGTCTTTTACAGTAGGTAGCTGCCGATCATCAAGTTCCTTGTAGGGTCCCAGTATAGCACAAGTAGTCTCACTGCGTCTCGAACTCATTACTTAAAACTAACAGAATCGGCATATAACACTAACAATTGCAACTGTACTTTTATAGCATTAAAATTACTTTGGCTACGAAGAAAACACCCGTGAGTCAAGCCAAGAAAGCCCTCGAAACAAGTAAAAGGAATTAGCAAGTTGAAACCAAACAAAGTCGAAGTCGTCAGTAACATATTGTTGCATGCAAATCGAGACGTGGCGCCAAGCTTCGTGGACGATTCTACTGCGGAAATGGGGGTTATTCCCATATAGGCATTTACAGTAGTAATCACCATATGGTTTTTTTTTTTCTGTTCGTGTTGATATTACGAATCACGATCTTTTTATTTCAGCTGTCGAGCTTTTATTTCACAGTAAATTTATAACTTTATTCACAGTACTTCTTTTTCAGTTGCCATAAAAATGACAATTTTTCAAAACTTTGACGATCGGTAGAGCCCTGAAGATATAGTTTTATTCTATTTTTTTAATTATTTTTGTAATTTACGATCCATTTCGCAAATTTTGAGAGGTCTTGCATTAAGAAAAACGGAAAAAAAAATTTTCGGGACACCCTACTACCCACCCTACTGCTTATGTGTCTGTGACTAATAAGCTCCAAAGCGGACGAACCGATTTTTTTGTTCGAAAGGTGACTTGATCGAGAGTACACTTTTCTAGGTCTCACCTTTGTATGACTTTAATCACCAAAGATATTGGGAATTTTCAGCACTTTTGGTAAGAAAAACATGTTAATTCATTTTAAATATTAGTACCAATCGAAAGAACAAATTTTTCTTCGTCTGATGGAAGTTGTTTGAAATTTCTAAGTTATATGGAGCTAGAATTATAACTTCTGTTTTTACAATCAGATTTTGAACAAATTCTAAGCTATTAATCACGCGATTGGTTACGATTTCATTCTTGGCGGTCAAAAAGAAAAAGCTTAATGATGTAAAAAAAATTCTGATGTCAACTTCTATTTGTTAACAAATGAAAAACTAGTAACTCATTTTAGTATATGAGATACGCTCTTAAAAATATTTATGATGATTTTTCTCTCTTTGATTCTGCTTTTGCGAATAGATTTTTTTTTTATTATCGTTCCTTTTCTATGTTTTCCGCATAATCTAGAAAAAATATAGATGTATTAAAAGTTTCCATGTATTCTGACCAGTGGTTGGAAAATCTACACTTTTTTTTGTAGCGAACTACAACTACTTTGTTACAAATATAGTTAACTGCTACTGCAACTACTTTTTTAAAAATGTAACAACTACAAACTACTTTTGAAATGTAGTCGCTATTTCGCAATTTTTAAAAAATAAGTGAAAAAGCATACCCACTAGGGTCTCTTAAAAAAAAATGAAAGTCTCATTCGTTTTTATATTTCTCCTCTTATGTCAAAACAATTGTGAAAAAAAGTTTCATATAATTTGAACAACGCGCCTGAAAGTGTAAACCAGCACTTGTATGCTAGGTCAAAATAAAAAAAAAATAAAAAAAATTTAGAAACTCGAAATTTCTGTTGATAAAACGTTGTCCCAATACCCTTCATGCACCACAAAAACATTTATTCAAATCAAAATACATTTAGATATCCTACACGTGACCTAAAATGTGTGTATAATTTTCTTCAAAAAATTAATTTTTATTCCATTTATATTTTTTAAAAATTACATATAAATCTAAATGAAATATCAAGTTCAAATATTATTAGTGAATACATTTTCAGATCAACATTTGGAAATGAATAACTAAAAAATTATATTTTAAATGAAAAATTTAATTTAATCTTGAAAAAATTCATTTTTTGGAGGGTCCATTTGTGGGAGGCTTAAATATTGCAGGAGAGCAAAAAATTCTATTTAGCGCTAATTACCTACTTTACTGCTTATATTTTTCAGCTTGATAATTTCTTAAAATTTAGTTTCCTATTTAAAAATATGTATCGAAAATAAAATTTTTTTAAAGAAAATTATAAATTTTAGGTCAAATGTGGGATACCTAAATGTTTTTTAATTTGAGTAAATGTTTTTGTGGTGCATGTGAGGAATAGAGGCAACGTTTCATCAACAGAAATTTCGAGTTTCTAAAAAAAAGTTCTTTTTTTTTTATTCGGCCTAGCGTTACAAGTGCTGGTTCATACTTTGAGACGGAAGTCGACAATGGTTTCCCGCTAACTTTTTTTTACAATATTGTTTTGACGTAAAAGGAAAAATATAAGAGGCGACTTGAAAACAACTTTCGATTTTTTTAGGACACCCTAATACACACACACACACCGTATGAGAGGACAGAGGATTGAATGAAAAAAGGTTTAGATTGAAAAGTAAGCTCATCTGAACATGGAATCGAAAATGTCAGTTATCATACTCAACACTGTAATGCTTGTATTTATTGTGAGCCGGTCACCGGCCTCCGGTCAATTCAATTCAACACCATCCTCTTCTATAACTTTTACAGTAGCTTCGTTATTTGGTAAATACTGTAAAAGCACTTATTTTCGCGAAACTTTTAATTTTCGCGTGACCGTCATAATTGCGAAAATTTAAGCCTCGCGAAATATTTTTGTTTTTCAACTTTCGGTCTGTTAGTATGAAATTCACGAAATTTTCAACTCACGAAATCATCGATATCCTTATTTTCACGAAAATAAGTTCTTTTATAGTTTTGGAACAATAATCTCTTGGAAATCTGAAATATTCATCCACTTGACATTCTCGGCAGACAGAAAAAACAGAGGAGTCACTAAATTGGCAGGTATCGCTAATACATATACTTTTCTTTTTAAGTCAATCTCTAGTCAATACAAATATTGGCGAAATATGAAAATTACGATGGCAAACAAACCAATGGCGTCAAACAGATAGAACGAATGGCGTCGAACAGATGAAACGCATGGTATATCAAAATAATATACCTGAGATCGGCTCGTATTTTTATGAGCCTTATTTCTCACTGCTTCCGCTGATGTTCTTGTGTAAAATTTGCACTAGTCAAATTCGGTTGAACCTTGATTCTTCTTTCTATTTCTTTCTTTCTTTCTTTTTTTTTTTTTTGAAAAGTAGTTTCTAGAAATCAATACAAACTACTATTTTTTGTATCGAACAATTCACTACACTACTTCTTTTTACAAAGTAGTGCGCTACATTACAAACTACTAAAAAATGTAGCTACTACAGTAGCTTCGCTACTTGTAGCGCACTACTTCCAACCACTGATTCTGACCATTAAAATTCATTTTAATATAAGGTCGGCAACAGGGCTGTTTTTTTTTAAATATATTTTTTAAGTTTATGTTAGGGTTTTTTTTTTTTTTTTCTTTTTCTTTTTGTGAATAAAAAAAATCTTTATAGCTGGACTGAAAGTTATGAAAATTATAACTTTTAGAAACACGAAGTAATCAATTATGAAACATACAAACTCGGTGAAAGAAAAAAAAAAAGATCGTTTCCAAAAAATAATGAACTTTGCTTAAAAACCTGCTGTAAAGTGAAGGCAATCATTGATTACAAAAACTTTAATTTCTCACAGACAAATTCATTACTTTTCTTCTTATTATTTTGTTATTTATTACTATCCATTTTCGTGTTTGCTTTGGTCAAACTGCAACTTTGCTTCGCAAACTGAAATTCTCGTGGTATATGTGGCATGCTATTCGGAACAGGTGGAGAAGCACTTGAAGAGGCTGAATTTCTCTGACAGTGATCCCTGGCGTTGATGCATTGCGGGCGGGAATGCGACTCGTTGCTTAAATCATTCTTTCAAGGTTTTCCTCTCATCGACAAAAGATCGGCCACAGGTGCGCTTGCCCATCCATCACACTATTATCAAGCTGGAACGAGAACGAACGGTTAACAAAGGGGTCGAACTTGCACATCGAAAAAAGCTCATTTGAACCAACATCTGCTTTTTCTGCAACACATGAATATTATCCATGCGTAAAATTAATCCGTTTTCTTTCAGAATACTTGTTTAAAAACTAATAGTCCCTGAGTAGACAAGTGGTTACACTGCAAGTCAACAGCAGTCATTAGGAACATGTTTCGAACACTTTAACTCTGAAAAAGTGTTCTGTTCTAAAAGGCTTCCGTTTAAAAGAAAGTGTGTTCTGAATTAGTTCCGAAGGTGTTCCAAATGTGTCCCGCTCAGGATATGCATTAAACTTAAACATAGGTACAAATTTGGGAACAGGTTAGGTACACGTTTAAATTGAACACGCTTGTGAAATCATCGCTTTCGTTCGTACAAACACTATTTCAACGGCTTTCTTCAAGTATCAAATGATAAAAACCCTCACTATGATTTCACTAGAAAATTTGTTGAAATGAACCATTATCGATTGACGTCACGAATGCCATTATGAAGGTTGGCCTTCCATGGCCAAAGACGATCCATTCCCCAACAACTGGCAGCTGCCATGCGTGGCTGCTGTAAAATTATCTTTTAAAAACTATTGTACGAAATGTAACGGACTTAGAATAGGATGAGTGTTACGTTGTTCTAAACAAGTGTTTCAAACAAGGTGAGCTACATATTCTTTTAAAAAGGAGGACATACTGCAGTTCGAAAAATGTTCTAAAATGCATTACAGTGTCCTCAAAAGTGTTCTGAAAACCGTTTCTAAGTTTGCTACAAAGTGTTGAAAAAGGGGTCGAGTATCCACTTTCAAAACGTGTTCAAAAGTGTTTTTGAGACATGCATTGGTAGGAGATCAAACTTGTGATCTGGGGATCGTGAATTTCATGTCATAGAGCAGTTTTTCTGAACCTTTTCACTACTGAGGACCAATTTGTTACCTATCCAAAATCCTAAGCATAAATTTAATTAAAACTAAGGTGAGTGCTTCAAATAAAGCCATATGGTCCAATAAGACAACTATCGCATTTTTCTGTACAGGACAGCAAAAATTCGTCAAATAGTGATTTATCTTCATCAGAAAGCCTAACTGAAAACGTAAATCGTTATCAGCAAGCAATTTGTTAAACAGGAAAAAATGTAGCAACAGTTGCTACAAAAGTCTTGTCAAAATCGTCTGATCTTATTTTACAGTAAATTTTATTTCTTCATGTGTCACTATATTTTATTATTTAAAAAAAATTCGTTGATTGTTCTAGAAAGCTTAATTTATGTAGTTGACGAATTCAAAAAGAAAAATATCGCTGCAAACTGTCATTTTTTTCCGTGTTATTATGATCCTAGTAAGATTCTATCCCAATAAAGCCATGATTGGCATTATTAGGACTCTGGTGTCCTTATTAAGACACCAAAGATCGGGTACAGGATATGATTTTGTGAAAATATGCTTTACATATGTGCACGAACTGTGTGCAGGAGTGATCAAAGCAGCAAAAAATAACGACTATGAATGTGACGGTTTATTATTCGCCTTTCTATTGAAGTAAATGTGGAATTTTTGATAATGTTTTGGGTTTACCAAATGTGGTTTAAATATTTTTTATTGCAAATAAAGATTTATTTTTTATTTTGGGGGAATGTGGGGCAAGTGAAATAGCGGAGCAAAGTGAAATGGGGAAATATTTACTCCGCTTTTAGCACCACTTCACTAGTAATATTTTAACTATGTAATAACATATGTTGGCTATTCCAGTCAAGAAAAAATTACCCCTGAAAATCAAAACATATAATACAAGCAATTTTCAAAAATAGATACTCAGATTGTAATATTTTGTCGTAAGTCAAAAATTGTTTCGATTTATCAAATAATAAAGTTATCCATTTTAACATTTTAAACATTAATTGGGACCTTCTAATATTCGGTGCAGTAGTTATTTAGCTAAAATTTAGCGCATTTGCATTTTAAATATTTTTTACAGTTAGTCAAGTGCATACGGGACAAAGTGGATGAGGCAAAGTGATAGTTTATTTCGTTTACTTATTCAGTCATTTACTAAATCACTTACGTATTCATTTATTAAGTAATTTATTCACATTTCTTTATTTAATAATTCACTTATTAATCCATTCATTCACTTATTTTCTTATTCATTCACTATTTTATTCACTCATTAATTTATCCTCATGTATTAATTAATTAAATTATTTATTTATTAGTTTATTGTTTCGTTATCTTTTCATTTATTCAATTATCCTTTTATTTGCTCTTTAATTTGTTCAAAAATATTTTTCACAATCGAATAGAAAATGTTTCATTGGAAAAATATTTCATTTTTCACTTTGCCTCATAAAAAAAAGAGGTGAAAATTTTCCTCTTTTTTTTTTTTTTTTGAAGGCACAATTTTACTGATAAAAATTAAAAATAATGTTTCAATGCAAGTTTTATCATAAAATACAATGTTCTTTCTTTATGTACTGTAATTTTAAAAAAAGATTTTCAATTTGTTCACTTTGAAAAAATTCACTCATCTTAACCATTTTATTTGCCCCACATTCCTCTACTTTTTAGCTTTTTTTTTTTTTTTTTTTTTCAGAGTTGACCTTATTGAGGTAATTATTAGTCCAATTTGCCATTTTATCATTAAATTACAAAAATCATATTTTAAACTTACATTTTCACTTTCATTTTCATGGAATATTTTTTTTCTTACTTTATATCAGTCATTTGATGAATGTACAAAAATTGGAGCCAATTGAATCATAAATGAGCGAGATATTTGACCCCGCAATCTTAAGTTGGCGCTTTTTGGCGTTCTTGCCTCTTTTTAAAAAGATGCTTCATTGCAAAAAGAATAAAAAAGCTGCAAAATGAATTCATGGATGGAAAAGACATCCTACAAAAATGGGAAAAGATTCGCAAAAGCTCTTGTATGATGCTTTTTCATACGCAAAATCTTATTTTTTCCTTCCCTTCTTCTACTGAGGAAGGAAGTAGTTCTTCGTTACCTCGAAACAGTACTGTTGTAGGTGTTTCAATTCTAAATGTTACATCATTTTGACGGAATTGTTGCTTCAAACAGTAACTAAAATTATGATACTTGCTGTTATTTCGTAACAGTAGTATGATTTTTTTTTCTGAAAATATTTCTCGCTCCATTTAAAACCTCAATACATTATGAAATAAATAAATACCTTTGTGCGGATAAGTAAATTATTATCAACAACGTTTGGACGCACAAAATTATCAAATTGCTGCATACACGTGTTTCAAGGTTTTAAGGAACCTCTTTTTCAATGCAAATAGTGAACTTTTGAATGAAAAGTTTTATGCGTCAAAAACGCTGTTGATTACCATTGACTTAATACATTATTCTTATGTTTAAAAATAATGTCCATACATGCAAAACTAATCGGATTCGTACTGACTTATGTGAAAGAGGAACGTATAAAAAAAATGTCTTATTGAAAGATAACTTTTATTGAATGTCGCAATCGTACTGTATATTTATTCGAAATTCAAAATTTTGTATTGCAGAAAAAAAAGAAAGAATTATTCCACGAAGTTGATTCTATCAGCAAGACATCAGTAGTTGAGAAATTATTTTCCTCTTTTGTAGTCATACAAATAACATTGCGTAGTGAAATATAAATAAAAAAAGGGGGCATTTTTCGTGACATTATTTGGAAGTAATACACACGATCATGTTTTAAATTTTATTGAACAGTATTTGAATTTTTATTTATACTTGTTGTTTTTATCTGTTTTATGCAGACGGATATTACGGAAACGGAATGACCAATTTTAACATTAACCGTTTGGCATGATCAGTTATATTTTAATTGAAAATTAAGTACTTCGAAAATATCTCCCCCCCCCCCTTAAATAAATACTTCCTAGTTTTGTCCTTTTGTCTCAGCGATGCGGAAAACAATGGTACATTATTCGAGCATAAAATTATTTTACAAACATCTGATACAAATCTACGGTCCATCGGAAAGTGATCTTAGTTCTTTCTGGCTCATATCATATATTAAAAATTAAAAGAAAAAACTCGTGTAAACCTTTCGAAAACCAATTTATAATGAAGAAAATTGTGGAAAAAGTAGGCGAGTCGAATATGGTCAACCTAAGATTCATGGCCTGAATCTTGCTCTTTTATGATTCAATTTCATTTCACATTCATCAAATGATTCATAAAAAAAAAGAAAACAAAAACATTCCATATGAAAATTTAACTTCACATTATGTAAGCCAGCAGTTTAACGAAAATTAACTAATTTGCCTTATCATGAACACCAGTACTCAATAGGGTCAGCTCTAAAAAAAAGGCCAAATATCGTGAACGAGAAAGTTTGTTTATCCCTCACAAATGATATAAAGCTGGAATTGAAGGTTCTTTTGGTACACATTCGTTATTATTATTATTATTATTATTTTAGAGTAAACTAAATACGCAAGTTTGCACAGTAAAATTTGAGTAAAATAGATGACAAAAATGGAAAAAAAAGAAATGAAAAATGAAAAATTAACAATTGTTGAGCAATAACTGATGTACTAGTGTTATTGATGTGAAATATTTACGCTCGACTTATGTTATTTCTGACCGATAACACGATTAGAGTAGAATCAAGATTTACGATGAAACCACTTTTTTTATGTAAAGAGAGCGGTAAAGTTAGTTTTCCAACTGTAGTGGCTCTCATTCTTTCGCGTATCGAACTGGAATATTTATTAGAATAAGTTCTTCATTTTTGTGAATGGGGTTGTTTCCTTCAGTCAAAAGTAGTACTTTTAATCACTGAAATTAATAGAATAGGCAAAGAAAATAACATAGACCCAGAAAATTCTTTCATTTTCCCAACAGTTATTTTTTAATTAATTTTTAAAACGTCCAATTTTGCAAACAAGGCGTGGTCTTGATGACGTCACAAATGATGCTCTTTGGCGCATTTTGTACCGCGTTTCCACGTTATGATAATCAAGAAGCGAATTAAAATTGCGCTCTACGCTTGCTATAAACCATATCGTTGCCAATACACGTGAGTAAAGATGCGAATTAAATATTTTGCTCATGGCATTTCATCATTTGTGATGTCATCGGCAAGAAATGTAAATAATGAAAGCGCACCGATTTAAGTATTTTTTTAAAAAATATTAAACTTAAACAAATTATTTAAAAAATGGTTAGATCCTATGTTTTTAAGCATGTTCTTTAAGAAAAAAATACTTTTAAAATTTTGGAAACGATCCCATTCTGCAGCAAGAGACAACTGTTTCTATTACTTTTCTCTGTTGATCCGTGTCATTCATTAATGTTTAAGAGGTTATCAATGAATCCAGTTAGCATCAAGAAATAATCCTGTCCTACCAGTGTCATCAGATGAGAAGCTGCTGTCGAGCTAGTCCCTATGAGATGTAAATCTTAATTTTTATTGATATTACATTTATCTCTTGAATTTATACACCCAAGAGGATAGGGATTTGATAAATGGGCTTTAGTTGTAACAAATTAAGCACTGCAGACCTATTGTTTTCATGATAAGGAATGAAATTATTTTCCCGCTTGAATAACCTGAATTTCGTTTGACATGTTGACATTTACATAAAATCGAAAAGAATGGCATGAGCTAAGCTCCCATGATTTCCCAAGCAAGTATGCAAATTAGACCCGGACTACCTACATAATTTTCTGTCAAGGGGAGGGGGATGCTATCCCCCCCCAGTTTTTCAGAAGTGGGGCCGCAATTTCATGTTAGCGATGCAATGAACAAAGAAAAAGGCGAACTCTTCGTTGTTTCAAATAATTGAAGTAATTATAAATGAACAATTGAAATAATAGTGACAAAAAATATCTTTTCTCTAAAACTTGAATAGAAAATGTAATCTTAAAATGCACTTTAGGAACATACATGATTCTCTTTTACTAAGATTATCTAATTAAGGGCTGCGGAAATGTAAGCTTCAAACATTTTTTAACGCAAAAAAAAGAGTATTTAGTACACTATTTACTAGGCCGCAGAGTGGGTACGCCTGCCTAATCGGAAAATATGGGCCCGGCTCAAATTAAAGTATTGTGCATAGAGTAAAACTAACATAATGGGGTGGGAGAACCGGCGACAAAACTAACATGGTGCACCTCTTGTCTCTCGGTGGTTTAGGTTATACAAAACCATACTTCATGGTTCTTCAGTTTTAAAAAAAAGAAAGTAGATAAATAAATAGGATGGCTTCATAGGGGCCGCCGAATCATTCCCACATGTAATTTTTTTGGTGAAAAATACTGTCTTGAAAATCAGTGCTAAGTGGAGAAAAATGCATGGGTTGGCGAAATATATTTAAAGTAGAGAGAGGGGGAAAAAACCAGTTTAATGTAAAGAGACAATCAAAGTATTGTGATGAATACCCGCACCAGAGAAATTCTAAATGTTTGAACGTAAAAATAGTAAGCAAAAATTAAAGCTTGATCAAGAGATGCAGGAGGCACACTTAAAATAAAATGAAGTGGAATAAATAAGACCTAAGATATCACAGAACATTATTACATCCGTTCAAAATGTTAAAAGTTCGTTTTCTGGGGAGACGATTATATTTCAAGAAAACAAAAATGTTAGGCTGGAAATTGAAAATTTTACTATGGAAAATCTAAGCAAATAATCGTGTTTCGCAAAAAAAAATTGGAAGACAGTAGTACCACAATATGTTTATCAACAATTAAAATTTAAAATGAACATAGGGACGTATCCTAAACTGAGGAGAGAGTAGGGAATTCCAAACTCTTCTTTTTACGTCACCAAAGCTGGCGTGGAAGTGAGTTTTTAAAACTTTGGTTTCGAAAAAATAGGCTTCACTCAGAAAAAATTTCGCGGGAGATCTCCCAAACCGCGGGAGATCTCCTCTAACAATATTGAAAAGCGACTACGATTGCGTTAATTGAATTTCAATTTCGAAAATTAGCCAGGGGAGGACTCCGAATCTCTCCACCCATAAGCCTTACAAAAAATCTTCTAAAACTGCGTTTTCTACTACAAATCGAAATCTTTTCGAGAGAATGCCCCTCTCTCTCTCTCGCCAACACCATCGAGAAACGTCTTAAATCTCGCTTTTAGAGCTAGATTTAAGACGTAATTACATAACATTTCTATGCGTGAACACGTTCAACCGCCCAGCCCCCTCCGCTTTCATCGAAAGTTGGTTTTAACTACGTTTTCAGAACTTTAATTTCAAGAAGCTGGCGGTGCACTAAATTTTAACAAAAAAAGCTTATAATTGTGGGTTTAAGACTTCAATATCAAAAAATTTCTGGGGGGTGGCTACCGCATCTCTCTTACCCTTAATATGACCATAAATCATCTAAAACTGCATTTTTCAAACTTCTATTTTCAATTTTTACCCGGGGGAGAGCCCTTGGACCCCCCTTTACCCGTCACGATCAGAAGTAATTCACTATTGCTTGCTCGGTTTTCGAAATTTAAAAAAAAAATCTTGGATGACCTTTAGAAGTCTCTCCCATTCCACCCTCCTTCGAGAAATTGACTTCTAGTTCTTAAGTTTTAGAATGGCAAATTCTTTATCCAGGTTAGTCCTCCATCTGTTCTTAGTCTTCCTCTTAATCTTTCACAACAGTCCCTGTTTGTGGATGTTTGAGAGGAAGGCAAGGATATAACAGGCTCTGCAATTTTTACAGTCAATACATTCTCAACTCAAACGGAGAGAGAACATTTTATGGGTGATAATGTTACTCAAGTTATCTGCACTTGTTTTTATCATGTTTAAATCGTCTGCGTTCTATCAAAAATCGTTGCGTCTCCAAAAGAAAAAAAAACGATTAATCTTTGCAATGAATTAGATTTTGCAGTTCGGTATTTCAGGGTGGAAACTAGTTGTACAATTTAAAAGTTACATGATTAAACTTACTATTAGCTGTAGGGATCTTCAGAATGATTTTTACTATTTTTCGTGACGATTAAAAAGTTTCAAGTGACGATGTCTCAAAACTGAAGTTCTGGACTTCGTGACTTCTGCCTGAATGCCGACTATGGGTATGAATTTAAGATAACATTTAAAAAAAATCCTTTGTCCACTCCAGTAAAATTTCAAAAAATCAGAAAAAGGCAAAATGTTTATAGAATCCCTTTCCTTCTGGCCAATGGATTCGCAACTGTGTCCTATTCTATTTCTCACCAATGACGTGAATAGGAAGGGATCTCAATTTACTTTTGCTCAATACGAAGACGGTCCCCTAAGAGCCTATTTGAGCCGTTTAACAAAAACAGATATCACGCATAAAACCGATTATATTGCCTTCTATTAAAAAAGTATTACATTGTAACGGTTTCTTAATAAGGGAATTGGCGGCGAGAAACAATTCTTCCAGACTCAAACACGGGTTGGCTTCTTTGAATCGGAGAAGTCTGAACCGATCCATCATCATCGCTGACAGCAGAAGTTGGGGGCCTTAGAACTACTATTACAATAATCTTCTGGTTCTGCTGGGCTTGCTTGGGACTGTAATTTGGAAGATGCTAATGTCAAGGCATCGTTATGGATTGTGTCTGAAAGAAGCCTCAGTTTTTGGAGTCTGGAAGTTCTTATCTGCGTCTGTCCCACCCACTTCCTTCAGAAAGAAATGAAGTTTTGCCATTTTTTTTTTCGATACAGACAGTGCTTATGTTTTGGGGTGGATTTGATTTGCACTACCACTTTGAATACTTTTTAAATCTGTCAGGGAATAGGAAAAGGATGAAAGTAATTCACAACTCCAGAGCTCGAATACGCTACCTTGTGGTGATTTAACAACACTAAAGAAAAAGGTAAAACATTCCATTCCACATGTTTTCTTTGGGGTAAATTACAGGCTTCAGACAGTTTATGATGTAATGTAATTTCAGAAGAATATAAAAAAAGCTTCCCACAAACACGACGAAAAATTACTGTCATTCACTAAGCGTCAAAGCAAGTTATAAGTTACGGCGTGGGTTTGTTTTACCTTTTTCATCCGCCATTAGACAGTGGCTGCAGTGCCCCCTATAGTTTTTTGGAGTTGCGAATTAAAAATCCAAGTTTGTATCACTTCCTGTTCTTCTCTTCTCACTTCAGCAACTCAAAAAAGAAAGACTGATACTGATAGAGTGAGGGAGAAAGAAAATATCTAGAGGAATGTGTGTGGGGGGGGAGGCAAGTGAAGCAACGAGGCAAAGTTAAATGATCCAATATTTACTCTGCTTTCAGTGCAACCTATTTGGTAGTATTTAAACTATGTAGTAGCACATCAAGTCTATCCCAGTCAGGCAAAAAAAAATTCCGCCGAAGATTAAAGCACATATGATAGCACAGGCAATTTTCAAAAATTGATTCTCGTATTCTGCCGTGGGCAGGTAAAGAGCAGTAACTGCAAATTTTTCTTTTTTTTTTTTTTTTTTTTGCATTTTTGTCATCTATTGTACGTTAATTTTACTGTACAAGCTCAATTTATTTGGTTTCCGCTGGAAAAAAGGCGCAAATAAAGCGTCTAATATTTTCCGATTGTTAGAATTGATTCCAACGCACATTTCTTCAAATATCTCGAAAACTCATTTCTGCTGATACTGCCATTTACCTGCACACGGCTGTATTGTAATATTTTGTTGTAAGTAAAAATTATTTTTGTTATTTTAAAATAAAAAAGTTTTGTTATTAACATTTTTTTAAAAATGAGACCTTCTAATATTCTATGCAGTGTTTATTTAGTTATTATTAAGCTTATTTGTATTTTAAGTATTTTGTGCAATTTGTCAAGTACATGCTGGCAAAGTGGATGGGGAAAAATGAAATATAGTTTATTTCATTTACTAAATTACTAAGGTATTTATTAATTAATTAATTTACATTCCTTCATAGAGTAATTCACTTACACTTTTTCATTCATTCGCTTATTTTCTTATTCACTCTTTCAGTCCTTCGTTCATTTTTCTTCATACAGTAATTAATTTATTTAATTGTTCAATTATTGCTTAATTATCTTTTTATTTATTCAATGAACGTTTTATTTACTGATTTATTTGATTCAAAATATTTTTTTTTATATTTGAACAGAAAATATTCAATTAAAAAAATGTTTCAATTTTAACTTTGCCTCATAAAGGGAAGTTAATTTTCACTTTTTTTTTTTTTTTTTGAAAGCGCAAATTTACTACCAAAAAGGAAAAATAATGCCTCAATTGGAAATTTTATTAGTAAGTACAATATTCTTTCTTTATGTATTGTAATTTTCAAAACGAATTTCAATTTGTTCATTTTGAAAAAGCTCAGTCATCTTAACTATTTTACTTTGTCCCGCATTCGCCTACCGTTTGCGTGTGAGTGTTTACTTCTAAATATAAGTGTACCAAATATTTGTATAGCTTGTTCGTAGTTGGCAAGAAAATTTTATAACACAAAACCGGTGGCAAGTCAAGACAAACAAAAGTCAAGCATAAAATAAAAACAGTGTTAGTTCCTTCAGAAATATTTTAACATTAATTCTACATTTTGGATAAGGCACCAAAATTTTCTGGATATCAGGTTGCTCAGGAATCTAATAGCAAGCGTATCACATAATACATATTGTTCCCTCTGAATTTTCTGTAAACCAAGAGTACGCTATATATCAAAAAATGGGACACGATAATAAAGTATAAATAATTTATTACAATCATACTTCATACATAAACTTTAAAGATAGAAAAAAACGTAGGTGAAGCAAATCTGTCGTTTGCGACTTGAAAGTAATTTTATCGAAAAAGAAACATCGAATCAAATAGAATTCTTCTATTTCTACATTCGCATCGTCTGTCAAGTTTAGCTGGTTTTATTTTATACTTATGTATTGGCAATAAAAAGTTCTGTGATTTTCTTCTAGAACAAGGTTACCTAAAATGAACGAAGTTCAAGAGTTTCGATTTATGTCAATGTAAATAGTTTTTTTTTTTCTTTTTTTTTTGTATTTATTTGAATTGGAATATGATTGTCATTCTTAATTAATAACTTCAAGTTTTAGATGTGTATTCTCTAGCCATTAAAACGAAGGGAATGACGGGACTCGGAATCCATCACCTTATCGACGTCGCTGTTTAATCGAGGACTTGGTGGTATCTGCATTTCTGTCAGCTGCCATGTTCACTAGGTGAACTTATATCTTTATCAACCCATAACAAAACGATACATTATTTTGTATCTGAGAAATATCTTAAGCAAATTTAGCGATCTCTCGCGATGCCCGCACTAACTCCTTCGCCAAGGCTCATCTTAATTTTACGCGTCACTTAAAGCGAAGACACGGACACTTTCTCGAACACTTGTCACCTGCTTCGAGATATATGCATAAAATAAGAAGACGGTGTGAAATATGAAAGCGGGGCGCTCGAGGCCTTCAGAACAGATCATCATTTGTTTAAAAGACGCCATAGAGTGGACACGCGAAAAGTAAAAGGTTCGCATTCGGACGACTTTAAGTGAGATGATTACGCGGAACTGTCAGCCTCCATTAAAGACGCCCTTCAGCCACTTGCCTCCTGGAGGAAAGTTTCCCACTCTTTCGTGCTAGTAAGAGGGGGGTGAGGAGTCGCATTAAAAGGGACTTTCCACAGAAAGGGCCTTTGTAAACAAGACGTAGCGACGCAACGCAACCGATTAGCACCCACTTCATTAAACCTCATTAGACGCGGGGGGTACCGAAATCATCAGACAATTTCCAGTGTAAACAGCTCTGGCTACTTCAGCGGCAACATCAAACGGCGACCGAGCTCTCGCTTGAAAGGGCGCATTTATTATATGTGTTTAAATTTTCTACAGCAAATTTGCAGTACTGTTTTAAATAATGCTTCATGCTTAGAGCATGTAATTATCTATTTATTTCAATAAAATGAATTATATATATCGGATTCCATACTTTTCTGACGTTCAATCGATTTAATTACTAATTTTGTATATTTACATTTTAAAATATCAAACATATTTCAGAGTTTACTTAGTTCATTTTATCTGAACTGTTTGTCTTGAGAAAAAAAGAGAGGTAAAATAATAATTATACTAATTAAGTGTTTTTATGACTAATTTGAAGCTGATTTGTTGCCGCAATCTCTCTCTCTCTCTCTCATTTTGTAGGTTGAAAAAAAAAGTTTATCACCAATATAATGATAATATGCAAAAAAAAAAAAAAAGACCTTTGATATGCAAATCTAAAAAACTGTGCAACACGCATTACTTCTAGTATACTGTCGGCCCCGCTTCATCGAATATTGTTGGTTCCAAGAACCATCATTCTGTTAAGCAGGGTATTTGATTAAGCGGGGAAATTTTATTTACCTTTCTGAATTGACATTTGTTTAAAAACGTAAAAATAATAAATAAACAGCTTTTTAAGGGAAATAATTAAGATTATTGCTTATAAGAATTTGAAAAAAGCTGAATAAACCACAAAATAGTTTAAAAATTATCATATGTATAACAAGTACGTATGAAAGTCATAAAAAGGACTTAAACTTTGAATCTATGAAGAAATATTCGGTTCCGGGAGGTTTTATTGGTATAAGCAGGGTATTCGTTTATCCATTACCCGATTAAGCTCTACAGTATAAATATATATATATATTTTTTTCCAAGTTTTTTTTTTTTTTTACAACGAGAAATACATTTCCGACAAAAAATATTGTGAATTAATTTCCTGGAAAAAAATCCGATTTGATCATTTTTCGAATATTTCAGGGAAGGGGGGTACCATAAGTCTCCTAACTTGCCCCAATTAATTAAAATTTTGAGCTTTGCTCCTTTCTAGCCCCTCGAAAGAACGTTAATAGTTAAAATAATTCTTTTTTCCTCTACAAATACAAATAATATCGATAAAACTCAAAAACTGGAAAAAAAAGGCCGCAATTTTCAAAAATTGGGAGGAGAGGGGGGCGGGTGGAGGGTCATATTTGGATTCAGATTGTCATTTTACATTCTTTTTCTTTTTCTTTTTTTTCAGCGTCTCGGAATCGTACAACAACCTCTTCTGCCACAGTAATCCAGGATTGGATTTTTTTGTACCTGTCACAATATTCCAATGCCGATAAGTCCCACAGACAGGGTTGGTTCCTCACTGCCAACACAAACTTCTCTGTATCAAAAATTATTTCTGTAGACATCTCTGCTGAAGCTCGACTACGCGCGTAAAGTGTAAAATGATGAGCTCGTTTCCAAAGAAAGCTCTCTGCTCGACTTGCTCTGCTTGGGACACTAGAAGCAACTGGGCGCTTAAAAAGTTACACCAAAAAGTCGTTTGAAGTGATCGAACATGAGCTACGCAAACCTTTCCGCCGGTCATCAATCAAAGTACTAATGAGGGTGGGTTCTAATCGGTTGCTCTCCGCCGCGTCGCGGTAGAACGCTGTGTTTGAAGGCGGCCAAATAGTGCATTATTAGAAGTAGGATCGAGTGGGAAGCGTTAGGCAATTTAAGGTCTGTCATACGACCATGCGAGTTGTGCAATGATTTAAAAGCACTCCTAAAACTCCTTGTCGTCATTGATGTTGAGACGACGCTTTTTTTTTAAGCGACTTAGAATGTTCATGTCAGCAGTATGGCGGCTAACTGCCCTCAGAAATGTCAAAATGTTCGATAGATGTGTACCAGCATGTGCAAAATATTACATTATGATCTGATATATTATTAATGTAGGCCAGCGCCAGCAATTTCTTCTGTGGGTTGTATTTATCTGTAATTTAAAGCTTATCCACTATGATACCTAATTCAAAGGTTCTTGAAAAAACATCTGAATGCAGAGTGAATGAATTGGTCATGTTCACGTAAATTCTACATTTTTAGCTGTTGCAACGTTTTGTATGTACGTAACCCCGTTCGAAAAATAAGTTTGAAGGAACTTCACCTTGAGGTTTGGGGGAGGGGGACTCAAAAAAAGGAAAGGTGATTTCATGCTAATTTAGATTACTGCTAATTTGCATTAATTTTATGAAATAACAAATGTTTCAGGGGACCGTGTCTCGCAGCATGCTTCCTCCCCCAGCTACAGCACTCTAAGTAACTCTCTGAGTGAGAAAAAGGTTAAACCGCGTAATCCACCTCGCTCCTAAATATTATATGCATTCACTATAGATTTCAACTGGGGCACGGCGCTAAAACTCCTTTAAAGGGCATGTAATACAAAAAGAGCAAAAGAAGTTTTAAAGAGGGCAGTAGCGTGTCCCGAAACCCAAGAGTATTTGACCGTAGAAAAGAACTAAAGTTAACCACAACCCTTCTTCCCCCCCCCCCCCCCCCACTCCCATTTAAGCATACCCTTCTTCAAACATTTTTTCCGGCTAAGCCACTGAAAGAGGGCGCATTGTAATAATGAAAATTGCATCGAAAATTAATAAATACAAAAACTCCAAAGCCAAAAGTCGTACTTTATTATTCTTTATAATATTAGTGTATAGTAAATAGTCCTTTTCTTCTGAATACACAGGTTTAAGTAAATTTGTTGTGGAATAAGCTTTTTTAACATTCAATCTTAATCCTTGTTTTGCATGTGAAACTTGAGAAAGTATTCTTAATTGATGAAAAATGTCACTAGAAAGGCTAGGCTAGGAAAATAATGAAAATGTAAGTGATACGCCTAATCGTAATAACGTAAAAGCAGAATCAAATAACTCAGACGGCGATTTCTAGTAGTCCTTCTTTGTCTGAAATTTAGCTTCGTTTTAAAAAGAAAACTAAGTTTTCGTTACTGATTCAAACTTTTTTAAAACAATCTGTATGTAACAATTTGAATGGTTTTTCTCTTTTTTTTTCTTTCGAATTTTGGTCACAAGGAGACAATTTTTGAATCCCTCCTTGGAGAGAGCTGTAAAGGATAAAAAAAATATTGGTTTGTAGTTTTTCATAATTGGGGGCAATAAGCTTAGCACAAAAACTGTGGTACATCATAGAGGAATCCGGAGGGAAAAAATTGAGCAAATTAAAATATTCTGACGAAGTTGTTGAGTTCTTTATGTTTTACCAAGTATATTAATGGTTTCTTTGTTTTTTTTGCTTCAAGCGGAAGGCCATGAATTCGAAGTTATTTTTACATTTTAGAGTGTAGTAAAACTTCTTGAGAAATTTTATTTAATAGGAGAATATTTTTCAGCGCTTCACCGGCACATTCCGATTTAAATTTGCATGATCCGAATCAACGTATTTTTGCTTTATTTCTTCTTTTGCAGACTGTTTTCTCAAATTCATGCAAACCCTTTTCCAAAAATGCACAACCAGCCAATAAATCCCTAATTGTTGTCTGTTTGACATCGTGCACGGAATGATCATTTATGCAAAAACTAAATAATTCTAACAGAACAAATGGCCTAAAAAGTTCAAGGTCACTTTCATCCATTAGTACCCATTTCGAACAACAGCATCACCAAATAGAATCTGAATATGCATTCGAATTCGATGAATTACGTGCGGTCATAGTCCATCCATATAATTAGACTTATTCCACGGTAATGAATCTGCGTTCACATTTGACGAACGCCACATTTAATGGGTGAGACAATTATTTTCTGACTGTGCAGCTAGGTGGGGCCCCGTCAAAGATATGCTGGACATATATCAGTGTATACCTCGACATCTGGAATTCGAGAATCCCGAGGTCACAGCTTGACGATTTCACATGCGTTGGACGTTGGATTTTTCAGGTGATTTATTGACGATAAAAGTAGACGGGACACTTGTTAATGGTCGGCAGCCGACGAGATTGCCGTTTCAAATAATTCGTCAAACGCAGTCTCTAAGGACGACTTCACCGGAGGCAGAGCGTTAATTATATAGTTTAAATATGAGTTGATTTATTTCATGTTTTCGACTCACATGGAAGGTTAAGGAACGACTTACAGCCATGAAAAAGAAGTGCTTGCATATAGGCGTACAACAGGGAGGGTGTAAACACATGACTTGCCCACTCCAGAATTAGACACTAACTAGTATATGGTGAAAAAAAAAAGCTTTTGAAAAACTTATAACTTGGTGACTTCAATCAAGGAAATCATGAAAATCTGAATCAATCGCAAAGAAAGTCCATAATCTACGATTCTACGCTTGCTTAAACAAAGCCTTGAAAATCATTTGTCAGTTTTATTATCAATTAACTTTAGAATTATTCTTATTCCTTTTTATTTTTGTGATGAATGAAAAACTTTCTCACCCAACAAAACTAACGTCAGAACAGAGTAAGTCGAAAAGAAACTTTTGAAACAATATAAAAATCATTTATATCTTTATGCTGGAATCAATTAAATAGTTATTCGAGGGTCGATCCAAAAGTAAGGTTCCCATCAATTTTACAAATATACAGCACTGTCGATTCTCATCAAAATTTACATCGTTGGAAAGAAAAAGGTTTCTCTATATTTTTATATATAATCGCCTTCTTTTTCTGTGCATTATTGCCGATGGTGTCCTAACGTCCGTATCAAGTGTCACAGAAGTCCAGCGCCAACCCGTTGAGAAAGCATTTCACACTTTTTTTGACTTCGTCGTCGCTCCGGAAACGTTGGCCGTCAAAGTGTATCTTAAACTTAGGAAATAAGTGGTAATCACTAGACTCGAGCTCCGAACTGCAATCAAGAGCGCGGTGGTTTGTTGACTGTCATGTCCCACTCTGGCTGTGGAATTCTGTGACACTCGATACAGAATTTAAGGCATCGTCGACAATAAAGCACAGAAAAAGATGGCGATTATGTATAAAAATACAGAAACGTTTTCTCTTTCCAACGATGTAAATTTCATTGAGAATAGACAGTGCTGTATATTTGTAAAATTGATGGGAACCTTACTTTTGGATCGATCCTCATATATAAAATAGTTGATTTAAAAATATATACAGAAATATTAAAAAATCACTGTTTTCGAAACATTCCCTTACTTTTAATATTTTAAGGTCTAGCTAAATTTTTTTTTAACTGTTTAGATTATTACTACATCATAGTGAAACTTTTAAATATTATCCACGAAATGATATAATAAATAATAACTGACAAAATTTACACATATCTGAACTTACAAAGGAAAATATATTACTTTACCCTTTTCTATCTTTGCTTGAAACAACATATCAAGCTCTAAATCCGACGTGAAAACAAAACTTTTTTTCATTTTAACATTATGGGACACACGGTTCTCAATTACACCCGTAGCATGACGTATTTCCCTGTATATTAACACTCTTTCACAATTCAAAGTACCAGAAAGTTATTTTGTCTTGTATCCATGGTTGTTTAATTAGGACGGACCGAAAATATTCGGTGACCAACCTTTAATCATCATTCTAGGGGCAAAAATCAATAACATGAAAATACAGAAAAAAAAGCCTATTTGGAGTCAATGTACTTAAAGCACATTTTGTAACAATAAAAGTATTTGTGATTGTTATGTCTAATCCTGTAGTCTGTCACGAGTCAGATAAGTTCTTTAAAGTCGTTGACGTTAAGTCTATTATTGTTAGGAGATGTGTCGTCAGAGCAACCCCAAAAAATCCAAGACAGCCCAAGATATGCTCACGTAAAGATGAATGGACGAACACAGCATTTTTTGAAAGTTGGTAAGATTTACTTATTTAGAAATAGTATTCAGTAGCCGGTAAGTATACAGTAGAACCGACTAGGGCTAGATTAAGTTACGGGCCCAGGTCACCTAATAGTACTATTTGTGGGGAGCGACATCTGTAGTTTGAAAAATAAGAGTAATTTCATATCGTGACACTGTAGTGAGGCGTCAATATAAAATCTAAAAAAAAAAAACTTCAGATTTTTTTTTTTTTTTTTTCGCAAATTTCAGTCACTCCATGCCGTATATTTACATTACTGCTACATTTAAAAGCAATCTTCTGATAGTGATGTCTTATTACGATCATACAAAATTTGACGACATATCTGACAGTGAGAAGCAAAGGGATGAATTGGGCATATTCAAGTTTTGAGTAAAACGCGTTTAAAGATAACGTCCTAGCTAGGCTTTCATTTTTTTCTCAATCATGCTATACAGCAACACCTACCACGGCTAATAGTACTTCTACCATTTGTACTGGTTATCTCCAAATTTTTAATTTCGCCACTTACATCCCTTTGCTTCTCACTGCCTCATATGAATTATTTGCTTGTAATCTATGTATTATGCACAATACTATATATTGCCATTTAAGACATCGTCAAATTTACCTTGATTGCGACAATACCTAAGCACCAAAGTATTATTTTTATACAAAGCAAAAAAAGAGGGGAAAAAATAAAGATAATGTCCAGTGTTCTTATAAGTAACAGTTGGGTCCTGATTGGGACTAACTGGAACCAAAGTGCAATCTGGAACTGAAAATTCTAAAAACCCGAATAATATCGGTACAGTTTGTAAAAGAAATACGATCTTAAATGAGCAGAATTATCGTTTATTGCAATAAATAATGTTTCGTAACACAGAACATAGAACTGCAAACATGCACCGCTTGCGATTTTGCTCTCCGGCTATGGCGCGGTTATTTGCAGCTTTATAAGTGTTTCACAAGTGCGCTATGTTTGTATTTGTCAGATACCAAAATTTATTGTACATTTTGTGCTGTTACTGTACATGTAATCAAAATAAAAAGCGAATGTTTGGCGTACTTACTGTTACGTTCTTTGGCTATCATAATTTTAAATTATGTAAGTGAATATGACTTTTTTTTATCCGGTTTACCCGCAGATTTACAAAAACGTCGACCAGGTAAACGAGGTTCTACTGTAGCAAAATAACAGAGCTAACGTTTTGAGAGTAGTTGAGCATTGGTTATTTTAAAATGTTTTCAGTTTTAAAATAAAAATGATATGCGATATGTTTTTCAGTAGAATTGTTCGTATATATGTTACTGTTAAAGACCGAAATTGGAGAATGTCAAAAATTGGTGGTGAGTCATCGGAAATATTCGCGGGAAAAGCAAAAAAAAAAAAAGCAAGAACACTGGAAGTTTACGTTTTCCAGTGTCCTACAGAAACAGTAATATAATAGTACAAATATGTAAGGTGTGAAACATTTTTGAATGGCTGACGATTTTTGTCATTTGCAACGGATGTCGAACTAAGTATATTTTTGAAGTCAAGATAGAAAACATTTTTCTCGTAACTAACGTTTGGCTATTTTCTAAACAAATTAACAGCGTTTTTCCTACGGTTATTCAAAACTTTGTGTTAGTAAGAGAGATTCTCCGAAAGAAATGCAAAAGATAATTACCAGGAGAAAATTTAAGAAAACAACCCAAGCGATGACGGAGAATTAGTTTTGCAAACCAACAAATCATCTCTATCAATTATGGCGCGTATTTCGAAAAAACTCAATCAACTTTTAAATAAAATCAGGCTCTCCCGTGTTATTATTTGCCTGTTAAGTACTTTGAATGTAGGTATTGTTTTTTCTTGGCACCAAATCAAATCAGCAACAAATACTTAGGCTTTAAAGACCAACTGAAACATGATTCGATGCAATGTAAAACTTGTTTTTTTAAGATGAATACTGCAAAAAATACAAAGACCCTGAAATTGTCACGAAAATGCTGCATGGGCAATTCCAGCAATCTATCTAGTTTTGAAGTTTAGCATTTTTCTCGACAATTCCAAGGGAGTGACTGTTATCTTCTGGTAAAAGCTTTTTCAGACCATATTTCATTAACAAATCGCAGCATCTGAATGGAGGGTGACACATCTTTCTGAAAAAAGAAAGGAAACAAAGCATAAAATTGAAAAACAGAAAAGTTTCTGTCTTCAGAAGAGTTTTGATCATTTTCAGAGACACTTCAACGATACTGTTCCTGTCTGTCATAAACGTCTTTTCGGTCACAATGTGTTCTTTCAATCATAAAAAGTGAAGCTTGTTCGTGATAGAAAAGGATATCTGAAAAAAAAAAAAAAAAAAAAGAATGTGGGACAAAATATTCATGAAACAGTTTTTTCGATTGTTATATTAGTGGAGCTTCCTTTTATTTAAATGTCTTCAATTCAATAGCTTTATAAGAATATCTTTTTTTAGTAAAATCCTAAAAATAAAAAAAAAATACAGTCGATTTATGTTTTAACATTTTAGAACTTAGTAACATATTTCGACACGGTTTGTTTCGTAGCTTTGTACATTTGTTGCGTTGCGGATGATACAACTTTAAGTCTTTTTAGTGTTTTAATATGGATGAACTTACTGATTGATCATTGTTTTGCAAATATTTTTTCGTTTACTTTCTCGTAAGAGATTACTTAAAAGAAATCAAAAATAAATTTCAAAAATAAATAAATAAATAAATAAAGTGTATTTGTCTAGAGCAAGAAAAATATTAATCAGTAAAGAACTTTTTCCAATAAACGTCCATCGTCCTAGTCGTGCAGATCCCTCTTTAAGCTGTTGCCACTCTCATATTCCTTTATCTCTTATACAAGGCTGTGGGTACTTCCTGTAACTCTAACTGCAAATAACTCGAAAGTTTTAGCGGGTTCCTTCCTTTAGGTTTCGAGTTATCGAGAGTTGACTGAAATTATACATTCGTACTCAAATTTGTCACTTAAATTATACCACGCTATTGCACCACGTACCAGTCAAAACGAACCATTTCATGTGTTAAGAGATGTTTTTTCTTCCCCCTTTTTGCGAAATCTGAGAAAGAAAAAAAAATGCAATTAATTGTTTACTACCGAATATTTATGCTTTGGAGAAAGGTATGCATGTTATTTATGTAAGTTATTGCTCTTGATTGTGCTTTGATTCAGTAATTGCTGTTACTAGTTCAGTAACTGCTATTTTGGCTCAATAAATATTAAGAATAAATTATTGTCACAGCTGATTTACTCGTACAAAGCTTTTTCAGAGTAATATCTACTAACAACGTTGATGTTACTGAGAAATACTGGAAGTAAAACCTAATAAAAAAAACTCAACTTAGATGAAGACTATCTTGAAGCATTTTAGCTTCCCGTTTACACCTGAAAAATTACACTAAAAGTAATAAATAAACATTTTTTTGCGTTATTATAGTTATTGACATTTATAAGAGAAGCAAAATAAATCATAAAACATACTTTAATTGTCAACTGTGTTAGGTACATTAAGACTTAAGCCACATGGACAATTTCAGACTATAACTTACTGAATTAGAATTTACTCTGCTTGAGGTCAGAAATAATAATTACTGCGTAACACATAATCATCGTCGCTGCAGTCAATGAGTGCAAATTCATTACATATGATTTACTAGTATTGCTTGTTTACATCCTCAATACCAGTAGAATGCAGAAAAGATAGCTAGTACGTACATTGGTTGATTTCATCATTTAAACAGAATTTTTGCAAGTGATTTCTTACTTTATGTCTGCTGTTGGCATTATTTAGACATGAAAATGTTTATCATATAAATCTGGGCAATAAGTATCTGTTAACTGTGCTATTCTAGATGTTTTGATTTCTTCAACAACGCATTATTCCGATGAAAATTGTATTGAAGGGATCGGGACAGAAATGCGACAAGCCACAAGGAGTGACTTTTCGATCAAAATTTTTGTTTTTCGTAACTAAAATTGAAAGAAACATGATAGATTATGTCATTTGGAGAAAACATATCTAGTGTATTGCAGAATATAGAATGTTTTGCGAAATTCTATAAATAATTTTTATAAGTTGAAAGTTGGCCTACTTAAAAATTCACATCACGTGGCATATCACATTCTTGCGCCGAACCCATTCAATTTCTATGAAGGGACATTCCACGGAAAACGGTCATTTATCCTGCTTGTGATGCTGCCTCATAGATTTCATTAAAAATAATACTATAAAATACTAATGAACAAAATTTTTCTGCTTAACAAATTGCAAACTTATGTGTGATTCCATGAGCAAAAAATTTCGTATTACCCTTTAAAATTATTACTTTTTAATGAAATATATGCACCGTTACGAGCTGGACAAAGGGTCGACTTTTTTCGTGGAATGGTCCTTAATCTGAATTCCCTCTCCATTATACAAATACAAATACAAAAGTGACGACCAGCAACAGGCTCTGGGCCCAGCTAGACTGGTCCTAGTCAATTTACAATCCCCAGTGAAGATCAATGGCCCTCTTAAAACTGTCTACTCCTTTGCTCATTACCACCTCTTCCGGTAAGCTGTTCCAAGGTTCCACTACCCTGCTAAAATAATAATTTTTCCTAATATCCATGGTTAGCCTGAGATTTAAATAGCTTAAAACAATGACCCCTTGTCCTGTTTTCAGTGCTAAACTTTAGCCCCGTAACATCTTTCGTTTTAATAAATTTAAACAGCTGAATCATGTCCCCTCGGTCTCTTCTTTGCTCAAGACTGTACATTTTTAGCCTTCTAAGCCTGGAATCAAAATCTAAGTGGGAAAGTCCACTTATTAGCCTTGTAGCCCGCCTTTGAACCCTTTCCAATACATTAATGTCTTTCTTAAGATAAGGAGACCAAAACTGAACAGCATACTCCAAATGGGGTCTCACCAAACTTCTATATAAGGGCAGAAGAACTTCTTTAGATTTATTTGAAATAGATCTATTGATAAACCCAAGCATCTTATTGGCTTTGTTGCTAGCAATGCTGCACTGTTGGCTAAACTTTAAATCCTGACTTATTAGGACCCCCAGATCAGTAACTTTGTCTGCCTGACTAATGACTGAACCTTACAAATAATAACTTGTACACTTATTTCCATGCCCTAAATGTAGCACTTGACATTTCCCAACATTAACAGCCATACCCCATTTATCAGCCCACTCCGTAATATGATCTAGATCCTCTTGCAGCTGATTTGCTTGTTCTTCATTTTCTACAGTCCCCATAACTTTGACATCATCAGCAAAACAATTCATGTTCCCAGAAATATTTTTGTGAATATCGTTCATAAACAATGAACAAAACAGGCCCTAACACTGATCCTTGAGGAACCCCGCTTAAGACCTCACTCCAATTAGAATAATTTCCCCTTACAACTACTCTTTGTTTCCTTCCGGTCAGCCAATTTTTTACCCAAATGAAAGTGTTCCCTCCTATTCCTATATCAGCTAATTTGCTAAGTAGAGCAACATGCGGTACCTTATCGAAAGCTTTTTGAAAATCAATGTAAACAACATCTACAGGCTTCTTATTGTCCAAAGCCATGGTAACTTTGTCATAGAAATGTAATAAATTAGTTGCACAAGATTTACCTTTCCTAAAACCGTACTGAAAACTAGTCAATAGATTATTAGTCTCTAGAAAATTTACTATCTTAATTTTTCATCAATGTTTCAAAAATTTTACAAACCACCGAAGTTAGACTCACAGGTCTATAATTTCCCGCACTCCCTTTAGACCCTTTCTTGAAGAGCGGTGTAATGTTAGCCAGCTTCCAGTCTTCTGGTACTGTCCCCGAATTATAAGAAGCATTGAAAATGTTTGCGATTACATCTGCTAATTCCTCTGCACATTCAACTAAAATTTTCGGATAAATATTACCTGGCCCCGGAGCCTTAGTCTCTTTAATTTTTTTCAAATGAAGTAAAACGTCATCCCTGGAAAATACAAAGTCCTCAAGCTGTACTATAGCTTGTGTCTTGTTGGTGTCAACTGTTGAGATACAGTTATCGTTAAAAACACTCGAAAAAAAGTTATTAAGAACATTAGCAATATCACTATCGTCCTGAATTAAAATTCCGTGCTCATCAACCAGTGGCCCAATATGACTATTTCGAATTTTCCCCGAATTAGCGTATGCAAAAAACCTCTTGGGATTCCTGTTTATGTTATCTGCCAGTCTTTGCTCCAACTCTCTTTTCTGAATCCGTACCAAATACTTAAATTTACGCCTTGCCTTACAATATTGGAGCCTATCTGCACTGTGACCTGTTTCTCTAAACCTATGAAAAGCAGCTTGCTTGTAATTTAGAGCGTCTTTAGTTTCCCTAGAGAACCACATTGGCCAAATTTTAGTGTTGACACCCTTTCTCCTAAAAGGAACATGATCCCTAACCGTATTCGCTAGATTTTCCTTAAACTCTGCCCACTGAAGATTCACATCGCTATTGTCCAATCCAGAAGAAAAAACTGCTTTCAAACTCTGCCGAAGTGCCACAAAGTCAGTATTTCTGAAATTGGGCACAAACCTAAAATTCTCTACTTTGTGCATATCAAATTTAATCCCAAACCTAACACTGTTGTGGTCACTATCTCCAATGTGTTCCCCTACACATAACCCCTGAACAGAGCCTTCCATGTCGCAGAAAACTAGATCTAAAATCGCGTCCTGTCGAGTATCCTGAGTTACAATTTGATCTAAGAAACAGAACTTTACTCAGAACAGAACTTTATGTCTGCCTTAAACTCACTACATGAATACTAAACAAAACTAACTATGAAGCAGAACAAGAAACAATAGTAGTTAACAAAAATTCCATTAACTAATAAGTTCGAAGATAACTGTGAACGACAAGACATAAGATGAGAGCTGTATACTTAGTGTACTGAATACTAGTTTAATGTGTTTAGCTTCAAAGTTAACTTTTCGAATTAAAATTGTGTGAAATAGGTCCCTCCTTTTATTTCACTCCCTTTCCTTTCCCCCCACCCCCTTGTAAATCTACTCCTTGCTTTTATTATCTAAAATGGTTTAATCGGAAGTATTTTGTCTAACACAAAAATAACCAGCTAAATAAATAAAAACAATATGAAAATTCGTAACAATCATCGAAATTTGCAGCAAACCTGCAAATGTTTTACGTAACAATGATGTAACGTGTAGTTTAAGGTATGTGTTTATAATTGGCAAGGCTGGATATTTTTTTATTCGATGGAGCTTGAAGTAGGAAAAAAACAACTCATCACGATTCGAACTTCGTTTCTTCCACTTTGTGAGTAGTTATCGAACAAGTGAAATGGAGGGAAAGGAAAGAAAGAAGCTGCTTTTTGAATCGGGAAAGTGCGAAAAAAATTCACGAAACTTTTGAAGACGGGAATGGAAAAGAAAATGGAAAAAATCTCTTTCTGCGTTCGTTATCTTTTCTTTATTTAATTGCTGCTAACCAAAAAGAATGGTACTGTAGGGAGAAGTATTTTAAAAAAAAATCCTGTCGGACTCTTCTTTGAAGGTAAGCCATTTGCAATGGCTTTATTTAAGCGACCTGACAAAAGAAGAGACTGTGCTCTTTTAAGAAATAAAAAGCGGAGAACAATTATTCAGTTAACATTTTCTTTTATACGGTTCGATTGAAAAAACTAATTGAGCCACTGTTCGAAAGAATGTAAAAAAGATTCTGTTAAATCAGAAGAAAGAGGAATAATAAAATACCGTTTGACGGTGGTAAAAGCCCATTTTCGTCCCATTTGTCATGTTGCTTTTTGTTCTAGTAGTGAAGAAGATAGAATAACAGTATATTATGGTTCGTGTTGGTTCTACTACAAGACATAAAATCTTTTTGAGTTAAGACCAAAAATTTTTGGCTGTAATACATATTTACAAATGAAATGCAGCGAAAGAAAGCCCTACACAGCGTTCTATTGAATTCTTAATATATCTCATACTTTCACACATTTAATTTTTTATTTATAATCGTTGTCTCGTTGCTATTTCAGTTATAACAAACACGATTAAAATTACTATAAAACATGAACTGTCCTTTCGTGCATATTTCGTGTTGTGAAACTTTTGAGATTAATTATAAAAACTGTTATGAAATCCTGAATTTGAACGTAATTGAAAAATACAGCTGAACTCGGTTAATATGAAGTGTCAAAAATTTACGAATTTGTTCGTATTAGCCGTTATTCGTAACAACCGTGATTGAGTAATGACTGTGGGAAAAAAAATGCTTTCTTATACTTAAAAAAACATTACTACTAATACACACATTGTAATCCAACATTCAGAAAAAAAGAAAATCACTTATTTCTCTTAATGAATGTTTTTGGTAAATATTGAGGAAGAAAAATGATATCGACAATCGCGGATTAGGTTGTAATCCGCGATGGAAGATGAACAGTTTTATCTCCGAGTAAATTGAAATGTACACAGGTAAACAAATGTACGGGCTTTATTTTCTAAGAAAAATATTTAATGCTTTCTTCTCTTTACACAATAGGACTTCTACAACGTAACAACATGATGAGCAATTTCTAAAAAAGAAAATTATAGTATTCAACCATGAACATTTTAAAGAAAATAGATCAGAAATTTTTGTTCGTCTTAGCCGAGACTTTCAATTTAATGTACGTATTATACGTGAAATTTTTAATGCAATTAGATAGCAAACCCAAACTTACCGAACAAAATGTTCGTTTTCGCCGTGATTTCGTATTAAACGTGATCGTATTAAGAGAGTTCAACTGTATATTCTTTGTTGAGGCACAATTGAGTGTCATGAAAAAGTGCTCGTTCTAGGATAATGAAAAATGTAGTTTAAGTATTAGTTACGTTAAATCTGAAAAAAAAAGAAAGATCAACTCCCGTTTGACGACAGTGAAATCTCGTGTTTACTTTTTCTTGTGGTATGTTACTTTTTGTGCTGGAAGTAAAGGAAATAAGAACACGTATATATAACAATAACAATTTACTATCATGAATTTACTATCACAATTTATTATCATGAATTGTTATTATTATCATTGTCATGAATTATCATTATCAATTGCTATTAGTATTATTGAAAATTATTATTATAAATTGTTATTATTACTATTACAAATTATTATTATTATTATTAAAATTATTATTATAAATTGTTAATATTATAGTTAAAAATTTATTAGTATTATTAAAATTCTTACTATAAATTGTTATTATTATAATGATTATTACTATAAATTATGGTTATTATCATTATATGTTGTTCTATTATTATTATTATTTATGGTTATTATTATTAATATTATTATATAAATTATACAAATTGTTATTGTTACTTTTATATACAATATTATTATTATTATTATTATTATTATTTTAAATTATTATTGTTATTTTTATTATTATTATAAATTATTATTGCTATTATGTGTTGTTTTACTATTATTATTACATATGGTTATTATTATTAATATTATAATACAAATTGTAAAAAGTGTTTTTGTTATTATTACTTTTATATACATTTTTATTATTGTTATTATTATATATATTTTATAATTGTTATAATTATAATAATTATTTAAAAAAATTGTAATAATTATTTCTATTATTATTATTATATTTATTACTATATAATTTTTGTAATTGCTATATTTATAATAATTATTGCATAAATTGTGATTATTATTATTATTACTTGAAATTTATTTTTGTTTTTTCAATTTTATATTATTCAAATTAATTATATTGCTTTATGTTTTTTCTGCTTGGTATAGCATATTAAAGTTTTAAAAGACTAGATAAAATAACGAATGCATATTGCGTGCTGGAACTTTTAGGAAAGGGTGGAGCTAGCGTTTGTTTTCGCATATTATAAATTCTTTAGGGGGATTAAAACGAAAAAAAGTTTTATCTAAGCTACGGAGGATTTTAAAGCAAACTGAATAAATTTTGCTACATACGGAACACATTCCGCCAGGTAGTCTAAAATATTACAGATTAATAGAAGAAAGTATTTCTTATAAATGAAAATGTGAGACTAATGGTTAAATAATTTTAAATTTAGGAATTTCGTTATCGAAAAGAAACGATTTTAATCTTTTAAATTTATACAATAACTTCAGATTTATGAATTTTCTGTGTTTCATTAGTATTGTAGTTGTGATGTTATCAATTAGCAATCAACTCATCAAAAGAACATATTTTTCTATGTAATACAGACTAGAGATGCACCGGTAAGCAAATGTAACCGATTACCAATTAATCAGCAAAATATAATTAATTTCCAATTAATTAAGATAATAAAGATTTTTAACACAACAATTTTTTATCAACTTTTTTCCCAATTCAATTTCGATTGTTTAGAATTAGTAGTTTGTTTATTTCTGTGAGCGAATTTTTTTTTTTTTTTTCCATTTTCATAATTTTTCTTTAAAATTATGTTTCAAAATTTTATTTAAGTTCCGTAACTCAATTTTCTCATTATCGTTAGTAAAGTTATATTCTGTTGTTAGCTAGATATGAAAATTCGAATATTTAGTTGTAGTTTTATTAGTAGACCGTTGTCTATCGACACTTTTTGTTCTGAGTAGGCGATTTTACTATTCGTAGCCATTTAGTGCAGGCTTTTTATCTTTAGGGGAGTAATAAGGCAATCTTAACTTTCAGTGGTAAGGTAAAGCAGAATGGGAAGAAATTGCTTGAAACATGAGATGTGTGCAACATTGTATGTGTGACAGATGAGAAAAAAAAAGAAATAAATAGCTTATTAAAAATATATCAAATCTTAATATCGGTCAAATAATAATTCTTAAAGAAAGAAAAATAAATTATATAAAATGAATGAAGAATTAAATGTCAAACTATTCGACCTAAAACCATAAAAGTTATACTGCTTTCATGATTTGCCTCAAAATGCACAAAAGTACTTTGGAGTCACAAAAACAATAATGTTCACTTAATATTGATGAAATAAAATCAGTACTAAAATTTCACTGCAGGAGGAGTTCAAAATAAAAAAATAGAATAAATATATTTGAAAAATTAGTATTGGCTTGAAGTGTTCACAACTTTTTTACTTCCTTTTACAAAAAAGGAAGTATTGTATTCGCGAAAAAATTTTCACTCAAAAATCGCCCTTAATTTCCATTTTGCTCACCCCCAAATGAATGTTGAGTTTTTTTTTTCGATTCGACCACATGCGGAAAAGTGCCTAAGAATGTATAGACACGCGAAATATCCATTTTGACCATCACCGAGGTAATTACAACGACTTTTCTCGTGACGTCTGTATGTATGTGCGTATGTGTGTATGTGCGTATGTGCGTATGTGCGTATGTGCGTATGTATCTCGCATAACTCAAAAATGGTATGTCCTAGAAAGTTGAAATTTGGTACATAGACTCGTAGTGGGGTCTAGTTGTGCACCTCCTATTTTGGTTGCATTCGGGTGTTTCTAAAGGGGTCTTTTGCACCTTTTTGGGGGGAAATCATTGTTAATTTCGATGCAAACTCAAGTGGTGTTATAATTTGGCGGTCACTTGGCGATATATCGCCAGTCTTTTGGTTGCCAAGTTTTGTCGCCAACTTGGCGAAAAATTTGGCGATTTTTTTTTTTTAAATCTGCTTTCAATGTGGCCATTGCTAGTGATATTTAAAGAGTTAGAGAGAGAATCCCATTAAAATTGCAATAATAGGGAAATAGCAATAAATTGGTGTAAAAGGAAGTCATGTGATGCACACATCAGCTCGTTTAAAAAATCACAATATATATTAAATAATTCTATTTTTTATTGAATGAAAAAAGGTATAGGTTTTAAAAGAAAATTTTAAAATTTTTGTTGTAATCGTAATGCTTAAATAGTGACTACAGTAACTGAATAACAAATAAAAAAAAGTTTGAATCGGACACGTTCTGGGAGGAGGGGGACTGACAGACGCACATAAGTAACCATCTAAAAACCTCCAACTTCTTTTTTAAAAATAAATTATGGCTTCATTGTTCTGGATTTTTTTAAAACAGTATCAGAACCAAGTATAATGTTAAGAAATAGCCCAAAATGCTATTCAATATTATTATTATTACTAATTATTATTATTGTTGCAGCAAATTGCATTTACTGTTTATGTACTCACATAACCAAATTTCTAATTCTGAGCAAATTCAAAATTTTAATTGATAAAAAAAATTGGTCGATTAATCGATGAAAATTGGACGATTATAAATAATCGACAAAGTGACCGACTATGGTCGATTGCTTCCGAGTAGATAGAAATTGAGAGTTCTGCTGCAGCCGGGGGAGCTGGGCCTCAGCCGTTCCTTCCCTCCCCCAGCCGTTCCTTCCCTCCCCACGTGACCGCCGCGTGAGTTGAGTTGTCCGTGAAAGATTACGAGGTTTCTGGTTGTCATGACAACCAGAGTTTTGGGATGGCAACACTTCGTAGAAGTTTTCGGATGGCAACACTTGTTTTTCGTAACCTTTTACGAGTTTTGGGATGGCAACACCCAACGTAGAAGTTTCGGATGTGAATATTTTTACGCGAACTTTGAAGATTTTATTTTTGCAATGCTCCTAGCGCCATCTATTGAGAGGTTGATTTCTTACTTCCGGACTTAGAATATTTCCCTGAATTTAATTATTTTTATTTTTAGAGTGTCGGAGTTGGGAATCGAACACCCAAAACTTTGAGTTAGCAAAAACGTATGCTAACCACTATGCTATATTTCCTATTACTCTCTCAGTCTTAATGTGAATCTGTACCATGACAACGAATATTACAATTAAATTAATTTTAAAACCATCAATTAATTTAATCTTTAGTACTAATTATGGCACATCATTAACTAAATTTCAGCTCATAATTGAAACTATCATCATTATTATTATTTTTCATAATAACAAAGTTTTTCACTTAAGTAAAGATTTATTTAAATACAACCCATTCGAGATTTTAGATTTATTTCAATGCTTTGTGGACTTGAACTATATTTTAAACTTTGATTTTCTTTTTCATGCATTTCAAACTTTATCATTTTTTTTTTTACAACATTGATTCTTTGCATGAATTTCAAAACTTGCAATCAATTTACTCTTAGCATTAATTAACACTTATCATTAACAAATTTTCACGGAATTTTTTAAAATCATCTTAAATATGTTTTTTTCTTTTTTTTTTACTTTTATACAACAAAATATTTTTTCTAACTTGTTAAATTTTCTTAACTAATTTTTTTTTCTTTGTCAAATTTACGAAATAATTTTTCTAACTTGTAAAAATTTCGAAGAAAAATTTTCTTAACTAATTTTTTTTTTTTTTTTTACTTTTATACAACAAAATATTTTTTCTAACTTTTTAAAATTTCGAAGAAATAATTTTCTTAACTATTTTTTTCTTACTCGTAATTTTTTTTTTTTTTTATTACGAATAAAAATGAAATCAATTTTTTTTTTTTTTTTACTTTCATACAACAAAATATTTTTTCTTACTTGTTAAATTTTCGAAGAAATAATTAACTTAAATATTGTTTCATACATTTTGAACTTTAACGTTTTTTCCTGTTATTTAGCACTTTGATTATTTTTTTTCACTATTTTAGCGTTTTTCAATTATTTTCAGTCTTTAACTATTTTTTTACTTTTTAGTCTTTAACTAATTTCAAGCATTTCAGACTTAGATTATTTTTTCGTGATTTCGATTTTTTTTTTTTTTTAGTATATTTTAGAGTTTGATTATTTTCTTGCTTGTTTTACCCTTATCGTTTTTTTTTTTTTTTTCGATATTTTTAAACTTAGAAATTTTTCACAATTAGTGACAGGAATCGAACCTTCAAATTTTTCGAAACATTATCAGGTCTACAATTTTCATCCAACTATTTTAATTTAAAAACTTGCAATCAATTTACTCTTAGTAGTAATTAACACTAATCATTAACAAATTTTCTCGAATTTAAAAAAAATCAAATTAATTTTTTCATGTAAGCAAATTTCGCACTCAAGCTACATTTCATCACTACATATGCTTTTCAAGAGTTTCATTTTATTTATCACATTTTATTTAATCAACTCTAGTAATTCTTTTTTGATTAGTATTTAACTTAGTCATTTCATCGCATAGTATTTTACTTTATTTTTTTTTCATACAAGCACTCTTGTTAGAATAAAACAAAATTTTCACGAAGTAGATTCACTTTGACTATTTCATTTTCCCAATAATATTTTATTTTACTTTACCATACTTTACTATATTACTTACTGCGTTTTACTATTTATCATTCATTACAGATTTCCAAAATATTACTTTACAACCAACTAATTTCATTAACAGAATTTTCATTACAATTTTTTAATTTCAGTTTTATTTAATTATTTTTACCTACGGTAAAATAAAACACATCACATAAAAATGTTAAACATCAATAAAGAACCCAAGAAATGTTAAAATTATAAGTCGAGTATCAAAACTTCATGTCAGCAAATTTTAAAAATAGACTCACCGAAAAATAACTTCTACTGAAATTCATTTCAAAACTTACAATCAATTTACTTTTAGCATTAATAAACACTTATCATTAAGAAATTTTCATCGATTTTAAAAATAATCTTAAATAATTTTTTCATGTAAGCAAATTTCGCGCTCAAGTTACATTTTATCACTACATATGCTTTTCAAGAGTTTTATTGAATTTATCACATTTTCTTTAATTATTTTTGATTAGTATTTAACTTAGTCATTTTATCGCTTAGTATTTAACTTAATCATTTTCTTGCTTGTTTTTACTTTATCGTTTTTTTTCCCCGATATTTTTTAACTTAGAAATTTTTCACAATTAGTGACAGGAATCGAACCCACAAATTTTTCGAAACATTATCAGGTCTACAATTTTCTTCCAACTAATTTAATTTAAAAATTTGCAATCAATTTACTGTTAGTAGTAATTAACACTTATCATTAACAAATTTTCACGAATTTTAAAAAATCAACTTATTTAATTTTTTTCCAGTAAGTAAATTTCGCACTCAAGTTACATTTCATCACTTTATATGCTTTTCAAGAGTTTCATTTAATTTATCACATTTTATTTAATCAACTCTATTAATTTTTTTTTATTAGTATTTAACTTATTCATTTTATCGCATAGTATTTTACTTTATTATTTTTTTTTTTTCATACAAGCACTCTTGTTAGAATAAAACAAAATTTTCAACCTTCATGAATTAGAATCACTTTGACTATTTCATTTTCCCAATAATATTTTACTTTAACAACTAATTTCTTTAACAAAATCGATATCATTTATTTTAGTCTTTATCCTTTTCGAACGATACATTCAAATGGACAGCTATACGTTAAATTAAGAAACTTAATCTAAAATTTGACAAATTAAGTTATAGCTAAATACTGACTAAAATTAAGTACAAAAGACTAACCTTTTTGGGGTGAAATCCCTCAAGTACCAGCTATCGCGAAGTTCTTTAAAAACAATGAATGAAATTGTAGTAAGTGGATTGTTAATTATAACTCAATCTCACAAATTACAACTACACGCATGTTTTATTTTAAATCAGGGCCGGATTAGCCATAGAGCAGAAGTAGCAAATGCTACGGGCCCCGCGCTTCTGGGGGCCCCGCGCCATGAGAAAAAAATTCCGAGAAAAAAAAATAATTTCCTTACTTTAACCCGTTTAAATTTATCTCTATCTTTCTCTTTTTATTTAGATTTAGTTTTTCTAAATGCTCAGGTAAATTGAAAATCTTATTTTTTTCGATAGATTGCTTTCCAGAAATTTCTCCTAATTGAAGTCTTAAAAACGCCATTTTCGCTGATCTTTCTTAGTGGAAGGGGAAGAAGCTCCTTTGAGTCAGAAAAGTTTCAAAACTAACCTAAAAATTCCAATTTTAGGCAAATTTTGGAGAACGGAGAACTGGGTTTTGTCTGTTTTTTTTTTTTTTTTTTTCTTTTTTCAAAATGAAGTCAATTTTAAGGTATCTTAGAAAATTTAAGGGAGTTAGGGTCTTAAAATGTTCAGCTATTCAAGCCTAAAAAAAGATAATTTTGGTTGTTTCATAAGGGGAAGGGGTTCCTTCCTGAAATTGTGCTCAAAACTGAAGTCAATTTCAGGCTATCTTTGGGAGGAAAGGGTTTGAGGGATCGACCCATGGTATAGCTGAAAACAAATTTTCAAGCTATTAGAGAAAAGGATGAGGGTCTGAACTCCCCCAAAAACAATTCTGACTTCAAGTTTCAAACCGCGGTTTCAGATTATCACTAGAGACGTTATCGGGGGGGGGGGGGATACGGGTTTGCTTCGCAAAGTGTTAGAAACTAAAATCTTCAAGACGCAGGCTTTTATTTCTAACTTTAGGTAAAGTGTGGTGGTTTGGAGCATTTTCCCCCGAATGTTGAGAAGCTAGGGAAGTAGGTGGATTCTCTTTTGGAATTGTTTTGAAATCGAGATAAATCAAGGGCTTTCTCCGGAATTTTTCGGAATTTAGGGTCTAAAAACTCAAATTTAAGCAATTTTTCTTACTAGCAGGAGAAGGAGGATGCTGAAATTCTCAAAGCACAAATTCTAAAACCACATTTTGTTCTC
This sequence comes from Uloborus diversus, assembly GCF_026930045.1. NCBI lineage: Eukaryota > Metazoa > Arthropoda > Arachnida > Araneae > Uloboridae > Uloborus > Uloborus diversus. The sequence continues at coordinate 97,874,811 of NC_072737.1, forward strand.
TTTGGTGATGTTAGACAAGAGAAAGGAAAAGGTTACCATCCAGAAATTGTTCGAAAGTGGCTTTCTTCTTAAAGCTTTCGAAATTGAAGTTCTGAAAAGGTAATTATTAGTCATCCTTAAACTCTCTTTCGTTACTTAACTTCATGTCAATTTATCACCCTCAAAACTTTCCGCCCGCGACACGAGTCCGTAGATCCGACCATGGCTTTCTCCGAAGCCATGATCCGGCATTGTAAACAACAATGAGCAAAATTAAGAGATCATTATAGAAGACAAGGAAAAGATTGCGAGACTTCACACTTATGCTGGGCGAAATAAATGAATTGTTGAGAGAATATTATTTTTTGATGAAGTAAAATAATTATGTGCAGATGAAAGACTTTAAATATCGTTTTTGATTTTTTCCTCTGAGTGAGAGGGAACTAAAAATCTGCCATCCATGTCCCAAACCTAACCCCTTTCTTTTGCATCACCAAAGATAGCCGAAAACGTTTTTTATTCGAACTTGAAATTCAGAAAAATTCAGGAAGAAAATTGTTTAACATAATCGAAAATACGCTAAAACTACTTTCTGGAACTTCAGTTTCGAAAAATTTCCATAGGTGTAATCCCGAACCCAATCCCGTCCTATAACGTCGTCTAATAAGGTGGCCTACAAATGCGTATTTTGGACCAAATTTCGAAAAAAATCCCCCCAATGGGAGTGTACCTCTCCCCCTCCAACATTGTTGACAAATGGTCTGAAATGTACTTCTAAGACTTCAACTTCAAATATTTTCTGGGTTGCTTCGGAGAGTGCCTGAACCCCATTCCATAGCGAAACGTAACCCGCGATGGCCTACTATCTACCACGTTTTCACAACTTCACTTTCGAGAAATTTCCGGGAGATGGCTTTCGCGAACTTCGCCCCAAAATCATCAAAGAACATAAAAAGATACCCTTTCAGAGTATATAATTTCTAGAATTTTTGCTTAAAATTGTGTTTTTAGATTAATAACAGATAATAAATTCAAAAATTTTCCAATGGGACAGCCTTGAACACCCATCTTTCCTCTCTCTACAACATCATTAAGGATAATCTACAGTTTTATTTTAGACTTCAGTTTTAAAAAACTGCCTGGAGAGTCGCTGTGAACCCAATTTTTTTTTTCCTTTGATCTTACCTAAGATAGGATGCAATCGCGTTCTTTGACTTCAGTTTCTCCAAATAATGGCCTCCGAATTTTCTCTTCTTAATTTCATCAGGGGTCGTTAGATATGAGTTTTTAGAATGGAAATATCGAAAATGTTCCGGGGGTAAGCCCCCGCCCCCCCCCCCTCCCTTCATATCGTCCAAAAATTGCGTTTTTGGAATTAAAAGTTAAAAACGTGTACGAACGGGAAGACGAGGGGCAATATAAGGGGATCATAACCATCGTAAAGCTCTGAAGGTATATCCACATTTATGTAGTCATGTGTGTTAAAAGTTACATCTCTCGTCTCCATGAAGAAATGCTATATTGTTTACTATATCATTCGAAAACGAGGGCCCCTTGGAAACATTTGCTACGGGCCCCGCGCTGGCTTAATCTGGCCCTGTTTGAAATCGCTGCATACGGCTGGCTGCCCATCGGCGAATCAACGCGGTTGTTGAAAAAAGCTACCCTCAACCTACAGCACTTCGGATCGTCCACACACACCGATGCGAATTGAGGAAATGACTTTATCAATATTGTTATCTACCCCTTTACCGATAACAGATAACAAACCCCACGTTCGAGTATTATTCACCCCCTAGCCTACGTCTTTCAAGTGTCGTCACTGTTTCTGACCCATTAAAATTAGTTCACGTTTCTCAAATATCAAGCACATAGATCGACAATAGCCTGATGTCAGGTTTTCCAAACAAAATTTTAGATTTTAATTCGTAGTTTCGAATTAATTTCTTTTTCATTTCAAACTTATAAAAAAATTTCCAGCTTGTAAGAATATTTCTTTCAAAAACAGATTTTTGATTCAAAACAGTATTTTTTTCAAACTTGTAATATTTTTCTACTTATAAATATGAAATCAAATTTTTTTTTTCCTTCAATCACATAAAATGTTTTAAAGAAATAATTTCTCATACTTGTAATATTTTTCTACTAATAAAAATAAAATCAATTTTTTTTTTTCATAATTTAAAAAAAATAAAACAAATTTCCTCAACTGAATCTTCAAGCACAATGATTTAATTAAATTTAAAACTCAATAACACTTTACTCTTAGTATTAATAACTCTTTGCACTCTAAGTATTAATTAACAGACACGCATTACAAATAATAATAATAATGTTTATGATACTTACAAATCATCCACTCAAGCTTTCAAATATCCATCTAGCATGTTATTGTTCATTCGTGCGAGGGAACTTGTAATTAAACTTTACTCATCAACCGAAATTATACGCGAAAATATCACATTTTTAGCACTTAATATAATCCTACAATTAACAAATTGGTTTTAACTTTGAATTTAAGAAAAATAAAAACTATTACACACTTAGTAACATATCTATCGATGTATATTATTTCGTGACAAATCACAAATAGGTGAGGGTCTTTTATCGATCATGTGACCAACTAAGTTAAGAAAGAGTGTTCTTATCTCATATGAGAATTTATAAGTCTTTAATATTTCTCTTTAATGTAAGTGTATTGATACGTACGAGTTTGTGTATGTGAATATAACTGTGTATTGTTTTCAAACCATTGACATGTTTAAGCTTTACGGTTCTAATTTTGACTTTCCACTTAGCATTAGTCGAAGTCCTTCGCATGTATTAAACTATAGAAATATCACAAAAATTATATTTTCATTCAGTCTTAATTACAAAACCATACAATAAGATGAAGACAACACCGATAGTATAAAGATTACTTACAAGAAAATGCATATAAAAAATATATGTAAGAGTGATTTCAAAGAATAATCCATCAACCATATTCAACAACTCAATAAAAACACAAGTCTCTTTTAAAATGATAAACACAATTTATTCACACACACAGTAAAAGACAATTAAATAAACTTACATCTTTAAGTAAAACTCTTCAAAACTTTCAAGCATATTTTTTAACATCGATTGCATCAAATAAATCAGACACATGACATTTTAAACATGGACTATCAACATTCAAAGTAACGAAGTCACGAGTCAAGTTTTCCCAATTAACATTAAAAAGAGCCTGTTCGAAAAAAGTGTCGAACTTTCGACCCCTTGTTAATGATTCACATTCATGCACTCTCATGTAAGAAATGAATCCATTTTTACAATCCACACATTCTTTTTTAGAAAGGTAGTTTATGTTGCATATGAGCTCATCAAATAGACACTTACGTAGAGAATCAGCCAATTTACCAACTTCTTGTGATGTATATGTGCTGATTTTATCATATCGACAATCACAGGGATATTTTTTCTTAATTTCCGAAAGGATGTACTCTTTTAGAGTATAAGTCATAAGTTTGTCTTTGACACTACGTGAGATACAAGGGGACGCGTAACACAATTTGTCAATCTGGCTTTCCAAAAGTAGAACTCTATCAGGCATCAACTGGAACACTTCTCGTTTCAGTTTGAACAATCTTTGCACACTAACACAGATGTTACCATTCACACTCTCGACGAATACACATAAGTCCTTTTTTATAACAAAAGCGAAATCACGGTCTTCGATTAATTTTTGATTTATATTTTTACGTAGGCTTGAAATAAGTGATCTCCACACATCTGGTTCTAAGGAAATACCATCCTTAGTTGGTCGAAGAATACCATCTTTCCCACACGTATATCTTCTAATATGCACGCGTGTACGTTTCCGAAAAGTATTCACTAAAGTGAAAATACAATCACCCAAGTGTATCATATCAGGCTGTGGAGAAGCCTCAATGTTCATTTTCATGTTCGTTGCATCCATCTGTTCATCTTCAGGCTTCAAAGTTTGAGAATGATTTTCACCAACGTTACTCATTCTTAACTCTCATAGGATTAGGAGTCACAATACTAAAATAACTTCCTGTGAACTTAAAAAATAAATGAAACTAGGTTTTAACACTAGCGGGTGAAGAAAAATCCTAAGTACATAAAACAAAATTTCACGACGCCTTTCAAAGCTCAGAATCACTCTGAAAATGATTCTCCAAACATCCACTATAAACCAATGAATATTCACTTCAACCAATGAGAAGTGTACATAAGTCTCTTGCTACTGACGTCATAGAATGTCACACGAACTTTTGAGCAGAGTTGAGTTGTTTTCCACAATATTCAGATTTTTAGAAAATGCCAACACTTTGACTTCCAACTTCATCCTGACCTACTACGAGTAATTTTAAGATGGTAGCAGGTTTTCACATCACACCGAATGTCGATAACATGAAAAAATTATTTAAGATGATTTTTAAAATCGATGAAAATTTCTTAATGATAAGTGTTTATTAATGCTAAAAGTAAATTGATTGTAAGTTTTGAAATGAATTTCAGTAGAAGTTATTTTTCGGTGAGTCTATTTTTAAAATTTGCTGACATGAAGTTTTGATACTCGACTTATAATTTTAAAATTTCTTGGGTTCTTCATTGATGTTTAACATTTTTATGTGATGTGTTTTATTTTACCGTAGGTAAAAATAATTAAATAAAACTGAAATTTATAAATTGTAATGAAAATTCTGTTAATGAAATTAGTTGGTTGTAAAGTAATATTTTGGAAAAGCTGTAATGAATGATAAATAGTAAAACGCAGTAAGTAAAATAGTAAAGTATGGTAAAGTAAAATAAAATATTATTGGGAAAATGAAATAGTCAAAGTGAATCTACTTCGTGAAAATTTTGTTTTATTCTAACAAGAGTGCTTGTATGAAAAAAAAATAAAGTAAAATACTATGTGATGAAATGACTAAGTTAAATACTAATCAAAAAAGAATTACTAGAGTTGATTAAATAAAATGTGATAAATAAAATGAAACTCTTGAAAAGCATATGTAGTGATGAAATGTAACTTGAGTGCGAAATTTGCTTACATGAAAAAATTAATTTGATTTTTTTTAAATTCGTGAAAATTTGTTAATGATAAGTGTTAATTACTACTAAGAGTAAATTGATTGCAAGTTTTTAAATTAAAATAGTTGGATGAAAATTGTAGACCTGATAATGTTTCGAAAAATTTGAAGGTTCGATTCCTGTCACTAATTGTGAAAAATTTCTAAGTTTAAAAATATCGCAAAAAAAAAAAAACGATAAAGGTAAAACAAGCGAGAAAATAATCAAACTCTAAAATATACTAAAAAAAAATCGAAATCACGAAAAAATAATCTAAGTCTGAAATGCTTGAAATTAGTTAAAGACTAAAAAGTAAAAAAATAGTTAAAGACTGAAAATAATTGAGAAACGCTAAAATAGTGAAAAAAAAATAATCAAAGTGCTAAATAACAGGACAAAACGTTAAAGTTCAAAATGTATGAAAGAATATTTAAGTTAATTATTTCTTCGAAAATTTAACAAGTAAGAAAAAATATTTTGTTGTATGAAAGTTAAAAAAAAAAAATGATTTCATTTTTATTCGTAATAAAAAAAAAAAAATTACGAGTAAGAAAAAAAAATAGTTAAGAAAATTATTTCTTCGAAATTTTAACAAGTTAGAGAAAATATTTTGTTGTATAAAAGTAAAAAAAAAAAAAAAATTAGTTAAGGAAATTTTTCTTCGAAATTTTTACAAGTTAGAAAAATTATTTTGTAAATTTGACAAAGAAAAAAAAATTAGTTAAGAAAATTTAACAAGTTAGAAAAAATATTTTGTTGTATAAAAGTAAAAAAAAAAAGAAAAAAACATATTTAAGATGATTTTAAAAAATTCCGTGAAAATTTGTTAATGATAAGTGTTAATTAATGCTAAGAGTAAATTGATTGCAACTTTTGAAATTCATGCAAAGAATCAATGTTGTAAAAAAAAATGATAAAGTTTGAAATGCATGAAAAAGAAAATCAAAGTTTAAAATATATTTCAAGTCCACAAAGCATTGAAATAAATCTAAAATCTCGAATGGGTTGTATTTAAATAAATCTTTACTTAAGTGAAAAACTTTGTTATTATGAAAAATAATAATAATGATGATAGTTTCAATTATGAGCTGAAATTTAGTTAATGATGTGCCATAATTAGTACTAAAGATTAAATTAATTGATGGTTTTAAAATTAATTTAATTGTAATATTCGTTGTCATGGTACAGATTCACATTAAGACTGAGAGAGTAGTAGGAAATATAGCATAGTGGTTAGCATACGTTTTTGCTAACTCAAAGTTTTGGGTGTTCGATTCCCAACTCCGACACTCTAAAAATAAAAATAATTAAATTCAGGGAAATATTCTAAGTCCGGAAGTAAAAAATCAACCTCTCAATCGATGGCGCCAGGAGCATTGCAAAAATAAAATCTTCAAAGTTCGCGTAAAAATATTCACATCCGAAACTTCTACGTTGGGTGTTGCCATCCCAAAACTCGTAAAAGGTTACGAAAAACAAGTGTTGCCATCCGAAAACTTCTACGAAGTGTTGCCATCCCAAAACTCTGGTTGTCATGACAACCAGAAACCTCGTAATCTTTCACGGACAACTCAACTCACGCGGCGGTCACGTGGGGAGGGAAGGAACGGCTGGGGGAGCTGCTCCCCAGCTCCCCCGGCTGCAGCAGAACTCTCAATTTCTATCTACTCTTCCGATTAATCGGTGCATCCCTATTGCATATATGTAGTAACGTAAATGGGCCAAAGCTGGTCATAGTTTCGGTGATTTTTCATTACTTTCTGCTTAGGTGTATTTGGCTGATTTTTTTATAATGAGTTTTATTTGTAGCATACAACAAATGTAATTTCTTTTGTACGATAAAACATAATACTTTTTGTAATAAAATTTTAAAATTGTAGCTTGTGGGCAATCCTTGGAGAATACCGTTACAAGGGTGGCCCGTGTCTTGAAATCACTTGTTAAAGAATGATTTAAAAAAAAAATTATTGTCATGCTATTTTTAAATCTAGAAGTGTATATGTATACCAATGTTCAATTTTAAAAAATACAAAAAAATTTATAAGGAAGAAAATTGCAATAAACATTTTTTCGATGCTGCGGTGTTATGGCTTCATTGTTCTGGATATTTTTAAAAATAATATCAGAACCATGTGTAACATTAAAAATAAGTGGAGCATAAAAAATTGCCTTACTACATTAGCCTACATATTTTTTTTTTAAAGTGACCATCTTGAGAGCATATAGGGGAGGGTGACTCAAAGCGGCGACTTCGTATGTGCCCCCCCCCCCATTGTGTTTAAGCGGCGATGCGTACGCATGTCGTGTTTACATGAACACCCCAGAGTTTTTATCAGTCCTAGTGAAGCAGCAGTGAAGCGGCATGGAGCAACCAGGCTTAAAATATAAAAAAAATGATACATTTCTAAAAAAAATTTTAAAAAAAATGAAGTTTTGTAGCTTGTCATTAGTTGAAGACAAGCTTTTTTTTATATTTTCAATACTATTACGTTATTCTGACACTATCCACCTACAAACTACGATGGTCATTCCGTTTGTTTTAATTATCAATTTAAGGAAAACACGTGCTTTTGGGCAAAGCGGGCATAGCCTTTAATCATGTAATTATTAATAATTTCTTGACACGTGTACTGCCTTGGATTTTCTATTTCAATAGATTAAGTATAACTTTAAAAAGTTATGTTTCATGATGGCAATTAATTAGTCTAATAATTTAATCAGTTATTTCTTTATGTTTTATAAACAAATGTACTAACTTTAAATTGGATAAGTATAATTTTTTAAAAGATATTTTTTTATAATGGCAGGTAGCTAGTCAACTAATTTAATCATTTATTACTTCATATTTTAATTGGAAAATGTACCAAATCGCATTTAATTAAGCTTACCCGCTTTAGGCCCCCTTGTAGGGCAAAGCGGGGTTTTCAATTTATAATATTTGATAATAAATAAATATTGGGTTTGAAATAATACAAAATCACTTTTTTATTTTGAAGTTTAAAAATCCTGCTAGGAAATAAAACCGAAATTGTTAAGATAAAAATCCAAAAACTACAATTTTCGAGCGTTCTTCAAAAACCTACCCGCTTTGAGCCACCCTCCCCTATGTGGTCAGCATTTGTAAGACGTGCAATTATTAATCTGTTAAATTTAGTAAAGTTAAAGTGAATCGAAGTGAATGTGGTTAAAGAAGAGGCAACAATCCATCAAAAAACGCTAAGAGCTTCAAAGCTCTTAAGAATTGAAATACATGTAAATTTAAATGTATTCTTACCTAAGAAATTAGACCAACTCCATCTCAAAAGTGAAATCACTGCATACATTGGCGACCGATCAGGGTGCTTTCAATCTCTTCAAATTTTACTGCAGATACATGTTTTACAATTCATTAGCGCCATTTTGGGACATAAAAAAAATTAATTCATTTAACTTTTATCGTCTTCTGAGTGCTACAGCTAGGTAAATAAAGAAAAAAATAGAACTTCATTTTGTTTAAAAAAACATTTTGAGACAAGATAGAAATAATTCTGATTAAATAAAATTTAGGAGTAGCAGTTCAATAACATTTGAATCAAGTCCCAATTATAACACAAAAGTTGTGAAAAAGCATTAATATATTGATTTTCCCTAAAAACAATATGAAAAAACTGAATTTTAGTTACCAACTTGTAGCATTCATCCCGTCAGATACATCTCAACATCGATTTATAATCATAACTTAACTCATGTCTTTTCGGTCCCATAGTTTTAGATCTGCATCTTATTTTCATTGCTAAGACATTTTGCTTTCTTGCAGGGATGGTGAAAAGGTCTGAGATGGAACATAGAACAGGAGGTGAGTTAAAACATTGTCAAAAGTCACTGATTAGCCATTTGTGGAAAAACCTAGTTGATAATCGCTGATGATGATTCTTTTCGTCATTACGAAAATATATTTTTATGTTTCTACTATTTATGATGGAATATATTCGATACAACCTGTCCTTCTATTGCGTACTACTTTTATAATATTCCGTTCTGCGATGCGATACGAACAAATTATGTAATTTAACTGAAACGGGAAACACAGTTTTGAAAAATTCTGATCATTTGCAGAAGTTGAAAAGGCTAATAATAAGTACGATGACAGCATAAACTCTGTACCTCAAAGCCAAACTGACGTCAGTCCAAAATTTGCGATTTTCCTTTTATTAGTACATTGTATGTAGAAGAGTATTCCGCATAGAGCCATGCGAACGTAATTCTTTAAAAAGAAAACCTTTTCAATTTTTTTACAGGGTTAAAAGAGCGCGAGTTTCAGCCTTTGCATGCGCCAGAAAAAGTTTTTCCTCCCTTCTGTGAAATTACCATAATGTGACTTACATCCTTCTAGCTCTGAGGTACAGAAATGTTTTCTTGTTTGCAGCAAACGGTCTGACCAAACATTGTATCAGCCCAGGTGGCGTATTTCTTTTCATAAACTTCTTAAAATGGTTATAAACGGTGGCATGTGACAAGGAGGGGGGGGGGGGAGCAGTTGAAATTTTAAAAATATATGTTTTTTTTTTAAAATTATTTTTTCAAAATCAAAATGTCAAACATTCTAAACGTCAAAAAATCAAACACACATTACAAATGACAAATTACATGTTTATGAAAAATAGTATGACATGTGACAGGGGGTGGGGGGGGGTAAGGTGAAGTGTAACACTTTGTGGCAACTTTGCTGTTTATATATTCTCTATTCTCTGGATCTCTGGGATAAATGAAAACACAATGGGATAAATCTGGTTTCGTTTGCTAATAAACAGCCACAAAGTCTTGTTTTTTAGCATTTATTCTCGAAGTATAATCTTGGTTGCACTGCTTTGATTTTTGTCTCTCAATTCATCCAAAAAGAAGGGAAGTGTGTAAGGTTGAAACATTAAAATTCTGTTCCCGTTTGCCACAAATGATCCTAAAAAAACAGAGAACTGCCCTGGTATATTTATCGTTCGTCGTTTTTTGCTGAAACATGTCAACTTGCTTCATTGTTGAAGAATTTCTGATCTAAACAATCGTAAGTATTAATTTGTATATTCGGTGCAAAAATTCTTTAATTGTTAAACATTTTAATTTATATATTTTTTTGAAATTCCCGTCCTGGCCAGCATTTTTAAATCAAGTAGGATTTTTTATTCCGTTGGAAAAAAAATACCTCAAATATGGAGAAATTCCATCATGCAAAACAAAATTTCGTCACTGAACGTTATCTTCGAACTAATTGAAGGAACTTCACGTTATCTGCGAACTAATTGAAGAAATGATTTATAAGACGTTTGACGTAAAACAATCAAACTGGTTCATCGAGCAAGCACATAGCTTGCATACCAAGAGGTGCCCTTCGAATAAACAAGAACGATCCCATGGTGACGAAAAGGACGTTGTCTTCGAGGTAAGAGCAGCACCCCACTGGAACACCAGTCGATCGTTATCTTCTCATTTTATTGCATTTCGACATGGCCTGAATCAGGGTGCTGCCCGCATACTAAATAGAAGCTTTGCGGAAGTCTTCATGTTTTGAACAGTATCCATACAGTAAGTGATTTTGAAATCTGGTTTCAAACTTGACCTCGATTTACTATTGCCGAGGCCAAGCGTGTGAGACTCAATTTTGAGAAGTATTAGGAAAATTATTGTGTAAGTTTTGCTTATTTAGGGTGAAGCAGGATACATTTATCGTAAAGATTTAATACACACACAGTAGGATCTAAATATAACTTTTTTGCACAAAGAAGTTATATTTGGTTGTGAAATAATTATTTTAACTGATGAAAAGGAGTAGTGTCACTTGAGGTAAATGGAAATAAAATGTTTAGGTTTTAACTTTCTTCAGACTCTTCCTTTCCTAATGAATAAATTAAGAGGTAAATTTTTGTGCATTGCATCTGACACTATACACTCCCACGTAACTGGTATTAAAAGCTTGACTTTATCACTGTTTGTTAGTGGATGAAATCTCGTTCCTATTTACCCCAGCGTGTTTCGGTTTCGACGAGTATTAACCCCTCCCCAGAAGGTTAGGGGGATAATAAAACCGAGATTTCTTCCCCTTTTCCTCCAGGTTGAAGAAGGAAGATAACTGTTCGATACACAATTCGTTTACGATGTTCTTCAGCCAGCTTTACACTTCAGTGTGGCATAGTTACACAGTTGATATAACCAGGGCTATGAAGTCGGCGGGGGCCTGCCCGACTCCGGCTTCGATTCCGAAAATTTTAGAACCTTTGACTCCGGCTCCGACTCCTTTACTCCAAAATCAGACTGACTCCGACTCCGCAAGCACTGACTGAGCTGCGGAGTTAGAGGGAAAATGACCGACTTCAACTCCAACTCTCGGAACTTTAAATCTTTGACTCCTGTCACCGACTCTACCCCCAAAATCAGTCCGACTCCGATTCCACAGTCCTGGAACTTTTTTACTAGCTTTTTTAAACTAGCTTTTTTTCAAGTTTCAAGTTTTTTAATACATCATTTTTACGAAATATATTGCTGTGGTCCCTAGCCCTTTGGAGTCTTTTGCACAAACCCCGCGTCTCTGTTTTTTTTTTTTTTTTTTTTAAACTGAACTTAACCATGTGTATTTATTTATTATTTTTATTTATGCTTGCAACAGCAATACTTAATAAAAAATGTCATTACAGATCTTTCCGTTGAAACATGTTTTTCTCTTACATCAGAGAAAAACTTTTAGTGTGTACGCACAGAAACCTGTTATATTGTTATTTTTATACCATTCAAAAAAAAAAAAAAAAAAACTCCTCATCTTATATTTATTTTCTAATATTATTACTTTGTTTTTTATATAAAAACAATATGAAAAACAAATAGTAAATTTTATTTCGTTTCAACCTAATACCCTATTTTTAAAAAATCCAATTACTAACATCCATCTTCAATCAATAAATGGACTATACCATGCATGTGCCAACGGAAATTATGCCAATCCAAAACCCATCATTTTTCTAAATTATGAATGAATCAAATTCTTTTCTTTAACAAAAAATAGTGGCAACATTAGCAATAAAAATGGACGTTTTTATTTTCTCTTGTTCTTTTTTATTTGGCAACATCTTTTCTCGTGTAGAGATATCGCAGACGATCGAAATTCTCATTTGCGAAAAAATGCTCTTTAATAGTTTTACGTGGAAGGTTAATTTCATATGTATTCCGTTCTCGTCTTCCGATTTTCGAGGCTTATTTTTTCCCCGATAAAAAATCATTCGATTCATTGGATGCCAAAAGAGAATATTTTTATCAAAAGATAACTATCGCCATTTTGCTATTGAGACAGAAACCAGATAATTTATCGAATCTTGAAAAAAAAAATAGTTTCAAAATGGTGTATGATTTTTAATGTAAAAAGTAACCGACAGAATGAAAAACCGGTTAATCTGGGAATTTCGGGGAAAAAAATCGAACGCAAACGTTCGCAAGTCTTAAAAAAAGAAATAATATATTTCTTATTTTTTGCATGAAGTGTGTAAGACTTCCAAAGAAAGGTAAAAATAAACTATGCGGCGGGGAGAATTGTAAAAAAAATCAATTTGCGTAAAGATTTTAATGGGAAGACATAGAACATATGGAGTTGTCTTGTAAATGGAACCTTAATTAAATAAAGGAAACTGAACAGTTTATTTGAAGAAATGTCAAAAAACCGAACTTATCTTGTCAACAGCAGTTATTAATGTCTTGACTTATGATTGTGTTTTCTACTTTTTTTTAACAAGTTTTTTTGCGGAGCTTTTTTTTAATCAATTGCGGGGTAGAATGTGTGGATGCATCGACTAGTACTGCACTTACGATTATAAAACAATTACTTCGCAGTTGAAGCTACGGTTGCGATTAAGGAGAACATTTTATGCAGGGGAAATGAATTTAGATGTTAAGTAGAAATGATGATTTAGGGGAAAAAAAATTGTCTTAATCAGTTTTTATTATTTCTCCGAGTCTGAAGGAAGCTATAAAAAATACATTTAAAAAGTACCTTTAATAAAAAGCATGCTGCAAAACAAAAGCATCGCGGAAACTGTAAATTAAGTTTTGAATTAAATTACAACTGATAACAAAAAAAAAGAAAAAAGAAGAAGAAGAAATAATGCAGAAAGCGAGAAGTTCTGCACTTAACTGTGACTGCTTTTTCTCCGGATTTTAAATATTTAATGAAAAATGTGTGCTTTTTTTTTCTTCGTTAAGGTATCCAAATACCGGAGTTGTAGTTGACACAGGGCTTCTATATGCTTAAAAAAAAAAAAGTAATCTGTTACATAACCTTCTTAATCCGGTGCTTCTTTTCCGCTAGTTGATTTTTCTGCCCAAATGCATTTTTTCCAACTCTTCTTCCCCACTGCTCGAGAAAGATAGCATCTGAGATTTCTTTTCAGATGGAAACATTATCAAAAATTCCTTTTTGTCGCATTCGTTCTGGAAATTCTGAGAAAATGGAATGACTGTAGAGGGCACGAAATAATAAAAACATCCTAACGGAAAGAATTTTAAAGGGGAGAGAAAAAAACGGTAGAATTAGGAAAAGGTTTTAATTGCTTAAATCTGAAGATAAGGAAGATAACGCCTTTGCCTAAGAAAATTTACGCCTAAATCTTAATTTTAACATCAGCGATGTAAATAAAGTTAATAGAGGCAGCAAATGAGAGTGCTGCTCGAATTAGCGTTACTGTGTAGATTATCTTAGTTAATAGGTGTCGAACACTGCTACGTAAGGTGCAGAGAGGTGCGATTCAAGATAAGGGGCGCATTTTTAGTCAATTAGCAAAATTACTTCTTCGTAGCTGGGTTTTTGTTAAAGCGTTACTTCTTAACACCTTTGCGTCTGATAGTCAAAGTTGATGTTTTTCAATGCGTGTTTTGCTTGCAAATGGCATCTACATTTTTTATTGGTCTGTATTTTTTTCTTGAAATAATTTTAGAAAATGTTTAAATTGGAGGCTATTTTATAAGAATTTAGGAGTTGCTTTTTGCTTTTTTTTTATTTATTTATTTAGCATTCCAAGTCAGTAAAATTCTCTGCAAAAGCTTGCTTAAAGTCCTCCCCGAAAAATGCTCAGATTCAAATTGCAGAAATTCCTTTTTGAAAATTCCTAAATTTTATTGTCTTGACATATAATTGAAATTTATTAAGTGCATTTTTATTATTTTTTAATGAAGACACTGCTGAGTAAATCTTTTTACGGAGGAATTTTTCTCTTGAAGCATTTTGAGTACATAAGAAATATTCTTAAAAAGGAATTACTAAAGGAGAACGAAACAAATAATTTGAAATTTCTCATGACCAAAAGTACACTTTTTGAGGCGTGCTTTTCTAGCATATTTGGGCAATATAACTAAAAAGTAATGCAGTAGATCAAACAAATGATAGTTTTAAGACGGATATCCACGACGCTTATGCTGTTTCGTTTTTGACGAAAAAAAAAAGAAAAGAAAAGAAAAGAAAATCGCTCAAAAAGAGATGGAGTAATCGAACTTTTTAGATTTTGGCGTCACTGCCATATCCCAGGGGTTCCCACCAGAATGTCTATGGCGCAGAGTGCGCCATTGAAAATTTTCGAGGGGGGAGGGTAATTAGACATCTCATTTTGGGAGAGGGGAGGGGGCTCTTGTTCTGCGGGGGTGCTCCCAACCCACCATTTGAGGGGTGCTCCTTAGCCCTTGGAGGGGGGGATGGGCATCCCGAATATCCCAAGTAGAGTAATGCAAACAAACGATAATATGCAAGTAAACCTCAGCAGGATAAAGCGCTGATTACCTATACTTTCACTTCCCAGTGTCCTCCACTCTGGTGGTCATAATGAGAGGATCCTAAAGACAGCTCACAGCTCTGTTTTTTTTCTTCCTTTTCAATACCCAGACCAATTGCCTAACAACTCCTGATCCGGCACTACCAGAGGTATTGGTTTAGAATGTGAGCGTGGAGGACTTTGTGACGACCATAAAAGTTCGAACGCTCAGTATTGATCACGTGATCCTTCTACCAGGAAGGATCCCGTGAATTACACTGGGCTACCTTGGTCCTGATTGCTTTTTCTGCCAATAGCTCTGACACATAGCCTCTTGATAATTTCAAGATTCAATGAATGTTTATGAAAGGGTGTAGAAGAAATTCTCGTGATGACTGCGTTTTGAATTCCGAAAGCCTGAAATTTATTTACGATTAATTTAATCCACGAAGTGTTCGACACTGTGGAGGAAATTCATGCTCTTTTCCCCTTTTCAATACATTTGCTTCTACTAAGGATTGAAAATTCGAAAGAATGCACAAGAATATATTAGTACTGTGGGAACTACCCCGAGTACGCACTAAACCCGGTTCACATCTTTTCTGTCCCTGTCATCCAAAGCAAGCTGCAACAAATTGCTGAAAATGCACACGCAGATCTCTATGAGGATAACTGCGTTAAAATTGACGAGACTGTCTGAACCGTCTTAGACCTTCCTTGGACAAGTCAACAACAACAATAGATTTGCTTTCTTGTCGCATTTGCCTTCAGTTAATGTTTTATACCAATGGCTACCAAAAAGATCTCATCGTAATGAGTTTAGTAATGGGTCAAAACTTCACGGCCGAAACTTCGCCGGACAATACTTCGCGGCCAAAACTTCGCGTGAACCAAACTTCGCGTGGACAAAACTTCACGCGGTCAAAATCTCGCGCAGTCAAAACTTCGCCTGAACGAAACTTCGCGCATTCAAAATTTCATGCGTACAAAACTTGGCACAAACAAAACTTCGTGCATGTATTACTTTTCGCACCTAAAATAAAAGTTCTTAAAATTAAATTATTTTAGTTTTAATGTGAAAAAATCTTTCAACTACATGTATAATCGACGCGCGTTATAACGACCACACATTATAAAGACCATTCCATTATAACGACGAGTGGTAAAAAAGTC
The DNA here is from genome assembly GCF_026930045.1 of Uloborus diversus. NCBI lineage: Eukaryota > Metazoa > Arthropoda > Arachnida > Araneae > Uloboridae > Uloborus > Uloborus diversus. Next base: position 97,890,797 of record NC_072737.1, read on the forward strand.
CCAACTTTATCCCTATATAATCTATATTAATTTGCTTAATGTTATAACGACCGTTCTGTATTGCTTAATCCTATATAGCGACCGAATTCAGCGGAAATTATTTCCGGTATTTTTTTTCTAGTAGAACATTTTTGCAACCTGAAATGACCTAAAATGATGAAAAATTTTGCATCATTCAATTTCTCGCTCGAATGGAGAGGCGAGCGAATCATGAGTAACACCGTGGAAAGCAAGTTGGGAGTGGAGGGAGGGATCGCTTCTGAATTTTACTGACAAATTTTGAAAAACTAGTTTTAAAATAGGATTAGGAATAAATGATGAAAACTTTAAAATAAATACAAAATTTTTAACCATCAAAAATTTTTCAGTTAGTTAGCTATAGAACATTAAATTGTTATTATAAAACCAATTAATCGTTTTTGGAAAAGTGATCAATTAATCTTAATTTAATCTTCAAATTTATATCAATTTATTACTTCATTAACTTGCTGTACTTAAATTCAATTAGGATTTACATAATCAACTTGCAATCAAATAATTCATTATGGAAAATTAGTTTTTTATGTAGTGTGTGTCCAATGCGTTTCTGGAAATCATTGAACAATACCTCCCCCCCCCCAAAAAAAAAGACATTTTTACTTGTTTGCTATGTCTATATGATATGTTTATTTAAATTCATTGTTATATATATATATATATATATATATATATATATATATATATATATATATATATATATATATGAATGCGCAAAGTTCTACCCACGCGAAATTCTGGATAGGCGAAGTTTTGTCCACGTGAAGTTTCGACCGCGCGAAGTTTTGTCCGGCGAGGTTTGGCCGCAAAGTTCTGCCCCAAACCGTGAGTTTCACTATTCCAATTGCGAAACGTTAATGTTTCAGTGGAACTGCATTTAAACACTTCTGTCACAACACCGAATCATCATAAGCAACTTTTGTTTTCAGAGCCTAAACGCTCAACCAGTCATACATATTCATAGCCACACGCCATTACGCATTCCACGCAAACTCGCACCATCTTTTGGTGAAACAAACGTCTTGTGAGTTTCAAGGAACGAAAAATTGAAGGAGGCACATTCAGCCTGCTTATTTATCGCTTGCATAAATAAGTTTGCTCGGACAGTCTCGGCTGCGGCCAGCTCCTAACGACCCATTTCGGCAGAAAGCGAGAAGTGCGGTCATCAACGTCACTTCCGGACAGATTTATGGATTCCGAGTTGTGCCGAGATTTCCTTGGAAAAACGGTGGCCTCTTTGATGTGTGCCGCTTTGTTTCTGACGTTCCGATGAGCAGGGAGAGGTACGTTACGAGCCCATTATTTTTCAAGGACGTCAGAAGCTCTGAAGAAGCGGCGGTTCTTGTGCGTGCACGGGGCTACTGGCGGCGCCTCTCGCCCCCAACTAAGCACCAAAGTTCCCTAATCTACTCTTTGCAGTTTGCAGACAGTAGTAGTAGAAGTCAAAAAGATCCGACTTAGGATGACCTACCCTCATCGAGAATCCTCATAATTTATGTGTAAAAATATTACAAAGACACTGGTGTAGGGTTGTCTTGGCAAAAGTGGTCCAATCGAAGGCTTGTCGCGTTTCGAAGTTTCAATAATTGAATAATTCTGCAGATTTTCTGCAGGTGTCTTAAAATTTGAAGGAATCTACCAATTTTCTGCAGATTCTTAAATTAGATGTAAGGCCATTTCACGGAAAATGATAATTTTGTCCCGCAAGTGACGCCTCATATATTTTATTAAAAATAATACTTTAAAATATTAATAAACAAAATTTTTCTGCTTCACCAATTGCAAACTTATGTGTGATTTCTTAAGCTAAAAAATTCGTCATTACCCTTTAAAATAATTCCTTTTTTAATGAAATATCTGAACCGTCACGTGTGGGACAAAGGGTTGACTTTTTCGTGGAATGGCCCTGTAGATCTATAAAATGTTACAAACACAATGGTTTTGGGTTGTCTTGGCAAAAGTGGTACAATCAGAGGGTTGTCGCGTTTCGAAGTTTCAATAATTGGGTAATTCTATTGATTCTATGCAGGTATCTTCAATTTTGCAGGAATCTGCCAATTTTCCGCAGTTTTTTTTTTTTTTTTCCTTTCTTTAAATTAGATGCAGGTTTAAGTTTTCTTCAAATGACACTTATTTTGCTCAAAATTCAACATTTGTGCAAAGAAAAGATTGTGTGATACTTTTACAAAACTCTGCAAGGAATATACAGGGAGTTTGAGGATTACTAAGAAATTTCTTCTTTAGTCTGAAGATAATGTGCAGAAAATCCGCAGAATTCCTCAACTATTGACATTTTAAGTCGCAATAACACTCTGATTCGACTTAGAAAGCCCTATACCATTGTGTCTGTAATATTTTTATCTACATTTTTATATTATACAGGTTTTTTAGGAAACTCGATGGGTGTAGTTCAACCAAATTCAGATTTTAGGCTGCAGCACATGAGTGTATGAATGCCTCGGAGCTCGCAAGCAGCGTTTTCTAAATTAACAGATAAAAGAAACCTGTAAACATTAAAAACGAACCTGTCACAAGTCTATAAGTATAAAATACAACTTGCCAAAATCAGCTATTGCTTGTCTTATCCATACGAAACAGATTAGCTCTAGCCTCTATCGCCATATTTGTTGGTTAAACTTAGTTCAATAATATTCAAATTAAACTTAGAAAAAAATTACTACAACCCCTTTGTTTCTGAAAAAGTTTTAAAAAATGTTTAAACGTATTTTCTACTACGAATTCAAAAAAAAAAAAAAAAGAACAAAAATCATTCAGTATCGTAGCTTTCTTTACTTTCATTTGTCGCATGTTTACTATGAAGTAGTTAATCATAAAGCTGGAAACATTTTTCGTTTTTAAAAAAAATATTATATGTTCTAAAACTAAAAATTTGTTTGCAAAGAACAGGAGAAAAAAAAAAGGATGATCCTATTTTACTTCCATAGTAAACATATAAAACAGAAAAAGGTCATCATAAGTCTTTTAATCAATGGAGTTAAAAATTCGAATACTCTCCAGGCATTGCCATCATTACATTCTAGCTGAAAAATAAACAAATTTAGTAAAAAGCGTCTAGAGAAAGCAACGTTTTTAAATTCAACTATAATGTGTCACAATCAAAATCATCGCAAACATTAATAAGAGTTATTCTTAACTTCACTTCACTTTTAAATATCGTCAGCAAGTTTTTTGTTAAGATCTTTTTTGAGGGAAGAATCAATTTCGTGATGAATCTTCTGAAAATAAAAGCGCTGATCAGAAACAAAAAGAGTAAATAAATTAACGGGAATAAACAAAACTTTAAGGAGTGCGATAATGAATTGTTTTGTAAAGATGAAATGAAATCAAACAAATCATTTTTCAAAACACATTTTTGAAAATTAGCATTACGTGACATTTCTTATTTATTTATATGTGTGAAGGGGAAAAAATGATTCATCTTTTTTGAGGAGTCACTACTTGATGGTCGCCAAACAAAGAGTTACTGTGTCAAAACTATGGCTTATTAATGGTAAAATCGTCGTTGGGATTTTCTGTGAAAAATTTTTTTAACTGAAGGCAAAAGAAAATAGTTCGTCATTAATACTTAGTACGTAATCCATTATTTTAACGCTGCTGAACTTTGAAGTAAATATGAATTACTGAGTTAAGAAAGGGAATGTGTGGCAAAGTGATAGAGTTACAACAACTTACCTTTTTCTAAATGAGCAAATTGGAAATTTGTTTTGAAAATTTCAGAGCATACAGAAAAAATAGCGTATTTTTTTTTACGAAACTTACACTAAAATATTATTTTTTCATTTTTGGCAGTAAATTTGCATTGTTGGCAGTAGGTGGGAAAAAAATCACTTTTTTTTTCGTTTTTCAAAGTGAAAAACGAAATTTTTTCCGATGAAATTCTTTCTGTTTGATTAATAAAGCTATTTTTGATCAAATAAATGAGGAAATAAAAAACTGAATGAATAAACGAAACAATAAATGAATAAATAAATGAATTATTAAACAAAAAATGGGTTAATGAAAGTATAAATGAAAAAGGAAATAAGTGAATAGATGAATGAATAAGTGATTTAACAAATGAAGGAATGTAAATGAATAAATACGTTAGTGATTTAACAAATAAATGAATAAATAAACGGAATGCACTGTTTTACTTTACCCCATCCACGTTGCAACGCATGCCCTTGATAAATTTCCGCAAAAATTTAAAATCAAAATATGCCTCATAGTAACTAAATAAGAACTGCACTGGACATTTTCAGAGCTGAGTTAATACTTATTTATTATTAAAGGTATATTAAAAATACCTTTAAAATTTTATAACAGCAAACATAATTCTAATAACCACTAAATATTACAATATGAGCATAAAATTTTGAAAATGACTTGAATGTTTTTTCACCTTAAGCTTTAGAGCTATTTATATTTTGACTGGAATCAACTGCATGTTTAAGAATGTCGATAAAATATTGCTAAAATAACAGATTTTTTGAAAAAATACTAAGCACTTTTCAAAATGCACTCAAAAGGACAAAATAACTTTTCAGGATCAAAAAGGACAATTTAAGTATTCCTTTAGTTTTCGAAATTTCCAAGAAAATGACACCACGAACGAATAAAAGTGCTGCTCAAGTCATGAAGAGAATTACTCTTATCATTATCTAGCTTTCAATCATAACTTTGAGTGTCGAAACATGCATATTTTTCTTATTGGGAACGTTTGATTTAAAATGACTAGAACCGCCCTTTTCTTCGTTTATGGTGTCATTTTCTTGGAATTTTCGAAAACTAAAGGAATACTTAAATTGACCTTTTTGATCCTGAAAAGTTATTTTGTCCTTTTGAGTGCTTTTTGAAAAGTGCTTAGTATTTTTAAAAAAAAATCTGTTATTTTATTCTTTTTAGCGTAAATATATTTCAGAAATAGAATAATTTTACCATCACGAAACTTCACCTTCTTTTTTCATATAAATGCTCGGTACTAAAAGGGAAAAAACCTATATGCGTGTCTAAAACTTTAAGCAGTTGGCACTAAAATTTAATCCTTGTTCCTCTCTAGAATTTATGCTTGCTAATTTCATGCTTGCTTCAGAGAAGCCTTGATTCAAAATTTTCATTATGATTGGTTTTTAACATTACTGTAGCAAGGCAACGAAATTTGTAACAATGAGTTTTATATTTAAACATTTATTTAATGAGGAAATTATATGAAATTTGTTATTTTCAATCCTAACCGAAATAATTATTTTATTTCTGACTTTTAATTTTTCAGCGTTAAGTTGTACCTTAAGATTAAGTAAATCATTTAGTGAAATCCAAAAGTCTCTAAGCGATCTAGTTGCTGAAATATAAGCATAAGCAGGCCTCAGATTACTCCGTGACAAACAGGCCAAATATAATAAAAGTGCTTAATAGATGTCGCTGCAAACTGAAAATACTTGACACATTTTTAAAATTCATAGAAAAACAACATTGTCGTATGAATATGCGGTTTGCGCCATAATACTTCACAGGCTCGCGAATTTATTATGTCGTCGTAAAAAAAAAAGAAAGGGGGAGGGGAACGATTTTTTTTTTTTTTTTTTCATTTCTTCCAAATTCTGTAGAAACGAACAACCCTAAGTAGCACAAACTGTCCCACAGTCCATGCTGGCTGTGACGGTTATCTTTAAACGCATTTTGTTGTTTACAAAAATTACGCATACAAATTGTCTATAACACACAACATGCCAATGTTTTACCCCAAAAGGTGTGCGTAAAACGCAATGTTTTACTTTTTTCGGTAGTTTCGCGAAGCACCGCAAGTTAGCGTATTCGAAGTCTGGAGTTGTGAATACCATAAAACGAGTTTTTATTCTAGTGTGTCTCTATAGATCTTCCCTTCACTAGAGGGGTATCTAGAGGAGGGGGGGCAAGCTTGTGGCATAAAAGTTTTTTTTACATGCAATAAAGAAGCTTCAGGATTAATTATCACTCAGAAATCCTGCTGGGACTTTTTTCGCCGTGTCCAGGGCCAAATAAATGACGAAGAAGAAGCTAATTTGAAAATGTTGAACTCGGCTCATTTTGCGATCTAGTTTCCGATTCCTGTTCCAGAATAATGCACCTTTAGTTTTTTTTTTTTTTATTCCGGAATCGGTGCGATCAGAAATCTACTTCAAAAAAAAAAAAAAAAAGCATGTAGCCTTTTTTTTTTTTTTTGACCTATGGAACCAAATAAAGGGGGCAAATTAAAGCGTTTGCTAAAACAGAAGGCACAAGAAATTTTATATTTCTCAAAAAAGAAAAGGGAAGAGAGAAAGAGAGAAGAGAGAGAGAGAGAAGAGAGAGAGAAAACCTGAAATATTTAGGTGAAAAAAAAAGCGCATCATATAAATAAAATGAATAATTCCATTAAATAATTATAACGTTTATGACAGACTAATTAGCTTCAAAAACAAATTAAATTTGTGAAACTAAACATCTTCAAAATGATAGGGAACAAAATTTTTTTCAATTGCTGCTTTTCTAAACTTTATATTATTTGAGCATTTTCTTTTTGTCGCATTCTTCAACAATTTTCAAATGTCTCCAAGCCCGTTTTTTCTAAGTATTTTGGGTGGGGGCTGGGGGGGGGGGAGAGGTCAAAGGATGTATATTCAAGACAAATTATATCGAAAGACAACTAAAACCATGCCCACGTAAATACATAAATTTCTCAAAGCCAGAGGGGTCAGTTGCCCCCTTTTAACCCCCCTTAATGACGGGCTCGGATGTCTAGAGCTAGTGGAGTTGTGGATGCGAAAACTCATATTTGAAGAGAACCGCCGAGAATGGCATTTCTTTTGAAGCAGTCACCGTAGCGCCATCTATGGGACACTAAGAATAAAATATCAATTGGGGATTTGGGATGTTTTTTTTGCTTTCCATTTCGAAAGTTCTGCGGTTTTCTAGAAAGACCAATGCTAAAATCAATTATTTTTTAAGTTTTTCCGTTCAAGTTTCTTTTTTTTAATTCTAAATTCCAACGCCTGATTTTTTCTTTCTCTTAATATGTTTAAAAAATCTTCCATAACAAAAAGTAGGAAGAACAGAGAGCTAATTCTTCACTATGTTCTAAGGTCTAAGATTTAAGAATGAGTCTTTATATCCCACAATTCAGGGGTGCCCACGAGAGGGGGGGGGGGGAGAAAGATTGGCGTGGCGCATTTTGCACCATTGAAATTTTTAGGGGGTGGTTTAAGTCAAGTCTTAGGGGAGCTATTATCTTGGAGGGAACTCGTAGCATTTGAGGGGGTAGTAGTACCAACGCTTGGGGGGGGGGGGGTATGGGCCTCTTTTGCACGAGTAAGTCAAAATTCTATCAGCAATGAATAATCGCTCATTTTCCCTTCATGGGGATTTTTCTTTTTGGGCCACTCCACCGTTACGTGCGGGACAGTCAGACTTTTAACCTTCACCAACATTTTGTCAATATTTTTAAAATTTAATTACACAGGTGTAAGCGCAATTTTTAATCTTTACATTTGATACAAAGATACTCCTTACTCAGTTTTTTTTATTAAATAATTTTGTTATTTTTATTTAATTTTCTTAATTTTTTTTGCGCAACGAGTTGAACATCAAAAGTCAGCACGTTTGTGATTTCTTAAGCAACAAAATTCTGTTGATTAAACGTTTAAGCTATTATTTTGAAATATATGAGCTGTCACGAGCGGAACGAAAGAACAGTTTTCGGTGGAATGGTCCTATAGCGGTTGACCAATTTTGACATATGTATGAAGTCAATGGCTGAGAGAGCTAAAAAGCACGAAACAGCAGTCCTCGGATGAAATAACTGTGCTGGCGGTGTAATTTAAGTATTTCTGCCCTGGCTTAGGGCGGTAACTTACTACAAAATACCATGCTTTGCCATCAATCTTTCAGTTGAACCGCACCATTGCTGCAGTCACTCATCTGGAGTGCTAATTCTACATTAGCTACCAGTTTGTTTGGCTCTCTTGGCTCCCTTAAGAGGTTTTTCGTCTCCAGCTCAGGGAATTACTATTCCGGGCTGATGAGTGCTAAAAAGCACGAAACTGCAGTCTTCGGATGGAATAACTGAGCTGGCGGTGTATTTCAAGTTGTTCTCTGTTTCATATTTTACTCAATAAATAAAATGTTTTAAAGTCATTTGATCGAGAACTATTTTTTTTTTTTAATTCTGAAAAAAAAGGACATCTGAATAAAATATATGGATGAACCAAACTTTAAAACGCAATTTCTCAGTTTGAACTCAACTGTAGATTCCACTTTTGTGCTTAGCACGACAGTTATACATTTGGTTCGCACAGTCAGCAGAAACATAGTTCTGTGATTAAAGTAATGCTTGTTTGTTTCATGAAGAAGGAAAATAAATTCTTCACTAAGGATATTGGTTTTGCTAAAGAATGTTCAGTGTGTAGAAATTCTCTGTGTGGAAGTATCATCAGCAAACCAAGACCTCCATTATCCTCAAAACTTGCAGGAAATGCATTTTTTTTTTTTAAATCTTGACAGAAAATTCGTTTATGAACAAAGCTTTATCTTATAATCATTCGCCAAAATACACGTATTTTGGTGCTTCGAGGAAACTCTTTTTAAAGGCATGCAGATTATTCTGTTTCCATAAGCTCGCATCTTTTTGCATTGAAGAATAGGTTCATTGTAATCTCAAAACACATTTCTGTAATATTTTCTGTTATCTTGCACTTTCAATGCTTTTTTTTTTTTTTTTTTGACAATTTCTTGATATTGAATCCGTTTGTAGTATCGGGCGTAATTTATATTTTTTCATCTTGAATATATTATGTAAAATTGAAAATTTAAACAAGCAGTTATAAGTAAAGCTATTAAAAAATTATTTAAAAAAATAATGCTTACATCCAGTGGTGTTCCCATAGGCGCCATAGGGTAAACTTCATATGCGCCGTATACTCTCAAACATTTTTTAGAAATGTAGCGTATACCCTCAAGCTTCAAAGATTTTCATATTATGACATAGTATGTAAATGATAGCGTACACACATTGTACGTAATGGATAACTGGGAGTATACCCTCAGAAAAATTAATAGGAACATCACTGCTTATGTCGTGATGTAATATTGTCGATGAATCACGATGTAGTAATTCCTACATCGCGCAGCCCTAATATATATAAATATACTCTCACCTCTAACGGTTCCCTTAATTGATATTATTGAGATAATTTTGTGAAAAAAAAAAAAAACATTATTTTTATTAAATGTTTTTTGAACTATATGCACATTATATTATCATAAAACAACTTGCATTATCAAAATTAGACAGTGTTTTAACATACAAGGAACGGGTTGGGGAGAAGGAAATAGTATCACAATTTAAGTATGCGAAATTTCTAATTTTATCACGTTTTGCTGAAAATTTCTATTAAAACTTCCTGGAAAGTTGGAAAAAAATCAATTTTTCAATTTTTCCGGATCGGAGAAAACAAACACCTTTAGGAAAAAACTTTTTTTTCTGAAATTTTCCGGTTTTTTTCCGACTGTTACAAAATTTTCTGGATCCGCTCCTGCTACGTCTTATGCACCGGTTAGTTTCACCAACACAAAGTTCAATGGTTCACTCTGCTTAGTGTTGGTCTTATAGGCCTAGAAACAAAGTATACATCCATTTCCCACCTCCAAGTTTCTTTAACATTTGAAAAAATGCATTGAACTAATTTTATTTATACGTGAAATACACCGCCAGCTCTTAGCCCTGGCTATAGGGCGGTAACTTACTGAAGTAACTTACTGAATAATTTTATTTATCTTTTATATTTATTATTATTGTTTTTAATACCTTTATTTCAAAATAATATCTTCAAATATTTTCAGTTCAGTAGCTAGATTTACCAAAATAAATTAAAAATTAAAAATAAATGTTCGTTTTTTAGTTTAAAATGTTTAAAAATTTGCAACTTAGTAAGTCAAATTTGGTATTTTGCTTAACTACTACGAGAAATTTCATTTTTTTTATTTAAATAATTTTCTTTTTTATTTTGTTACTTTCATTAAAAAAAAAAAAGAAATAACTAAACGAAGTTCGTCCCTAACTTAAAAAACAATACATTAGTTATAAATCTCAAAGGAAAACAATGGGTTATAATAAATTATCTAAACTGAATTAAATAAGTAAATTCATTGATCTCCGAATTAATTCTATTTGCGGCAGATAACGCTATTTTTTTCTTTTTTTCCAGAATGGTGTTGATATTAATCAAGCATCAAAAAATGTTTGGTCATTCTTTTACCTGTCCAGTATTTGTGTTGCAGACACTGCAATCCGTAGATCAAAAATAACTTTTTTCCCAGAATAGAAGAAACCAGTACATTACTCAAAACTCTCAAAGGAAGAACAATGAATTACAATGAATTATCAAAACTGAATCAAGTAAATAGATTCATTGAACTTCGAATTAATTCTATTTGCGGAAGATAATGCCGATTCTCCTCTTTCCTCAGAATGAAACTTCCCGGCAAGGGTTCACCAGTGCCTGAAATGAAACAATTGAGGTCCCCATTCCAAACTTTCACCCATTGGAATAAACATTCCAAGAGAAAAGAGGACTTTTGTAGAGCGACCTCGACGCCTTCGGAGAAGCCAAGGAATCCACCTTCTAATTAAAGATTCAAAACGAGTGCCCGGAACAAAATCTCATTTTCTTTGCGTCCCCCCCCCCCCCGCGATTCCGTTCAGCCATCATCCCGAGGTGCTCATTTTCAATTTTCTGGAGATCTTTTCCTGTGTATTGATCCCCCGCATTCCCGTCACTTGATTAGTATTCGCTGTCAACGCGCCCGAAAGAGAGAGTGACAAGGCATTCCCCTTTAAATGCTAATAATTAAGTCTCCGGGCCCCCCTCCCGACAAAGCCCTCGCTTTTAAAAGGAGAATGCCGCCAACCTAATGACTGGTGATGGAACAGTGCTTAATTTCCAAGTAGTGATTAAAGTCGGCTGTCACGTCCGCCCACCCCCCTCGCTGACCACTGACTGCACTGTTCCCCTTTCGCATTTCAGGATCAGGTGATTTGTGAGTGGCTGTTTGTTTTTGTATCGGCGGGAAGAATTGCTTGATTTGAAAAGAACGCACCTTGGCAGTGATAGAAGCAGAGCAGTTCAAGCAAGCCAGCTTCAAAGGTATTTTTAAAATAAGCACTTGGTCTCAGCTATCAGCTAACATTATAGCAATTTACATCGTTATTTCTCCAAATTGATCATGCTGCGACCAATCATAAGAACCAAGCTTGAGCGTATGGATATTTAAAGAACAACACAATATTAAATTTTTGAAGGTACAGTAAAACCTGTCTACAACGATACTGTTGGGACCTAAAAAAATATTGTAATAGACAAGTTATCGTTATAGACAGTTTGATTCTTCATGCTGACATTTTGCTGGGGGCAAATATATATATATATATATATATATATATATATATATATATATATATATATATATATATATATATATATATATATATATATATATATATATATATATATATATATTGTTATAGATAGGTTATCGTTATAGACAGGTTTCACTGTATCAGTTCGGATGACGACAATACGGACTCCGAAGAGCCGAGGTTAATCTGCACTGTTTCTCAAGTGCTTTCATTTATTTATTTATACAAATACTAGGCTTTTGACCAGGGCAGCCAAGAGACAAGGAGGATTCCCTTGTCAGTTGGGATACCGGACGCTCATCTCCCACAAAACTTTTTAAACTTATACTACTAGGAGTCTGAACCGAGCCCCTTCTAGGCCGAGGTGGTCAAACCTTGGTGAGTCTGCTATTGGTCACTAAGTCATTAGCCTCTGTCTCGCTTCCCAATACTTATGGTCCACAGAATAGAAAGCAACTAGAGCAGGTCATGTTAAGTCATATGCTTACTATTCATATATCGTCCACAGTCACAAAGAGTACAAGTAGGAGCGTCTTTATGACTAATCTTGAAATCACAGGCATTCCAACAGTCATGCCCAATCATAAGACGAAAAACGCCACCAAAAATAAATACCAGAAGCTACAAAGAATAAGGAAGCGTGACAGAGATGTCTCAGATTTGGTATTACCCAGAATGCACCGAGAGGAGGCATGTACATCCCTCAAATGTTTTTTTTTTAAATAAAATACTCTCTTTTAGGGGAATGAATCTTCCTTATTCTATTAGTAATTTAACATCATTAATGATTTACCATCACGTGCCTTTACTCCATCCTGCTGATGCTAAACGCGTAAATATGACACAAGTGCTTTTTTCCTTCTCTATCTATTCAAAGGAAAAGCCTCGCTTTCTCAAATGATTGACAGGTGAATTATTTTTACGGACCGACAATGTTTGAGCTTTTTCCATGTCCAATATGTTACGAATCCGGCACACTTCAAGAAATTCTTTAAATAATCACTAAGTTCTTGCGAAAACACAGCAAATTCTACAAATATGTGCAAGAAAATCGCTAGCAATTACTAAATTATCTGCAGCAATTAGGCGAATATCATCTAACACCATCAACTCAACTGTAAAACACGTATTTACCTGCAAATACGCAAAAATCCACTAAGATAAAAATCACAGCGCAAAGGGTTTGCAATGACAGAGTTACGAAGTTTCTCAGCTGAGTCCAAAAACCAAACTAGACTCCCAATGATGCGGCGTTCCTTCCTAGCATTGAATGAACTTCTAACTTTTTCCAGTCAGGTACATTCTAGTATTCAGAAGTATTCCAGTATTTTGTAGAGGTTACAGAGGCTATCTATTCACTATTAGCCTTGAAATAATTTACATGTTCATGCTTTAAATGTCGCCAAGCTTGGTGACATTTGGTTATTTCTTGCCAAATACATGAAAATTAATGGAATAAATGCCAAATTTAGACAGATTACAACAAATTAAGCATCACATAAACATAAAAAAGTTGTTCTTTAGAAAGTTATTCCATCTTTATTTTATCACAAAACAAACACCTTAATAATATGATGTATAAAAGACTTAATAGAGGTTTTCTTTTGATTTTCTAAAATATGTTCTATAAATAATAAAATTCAAAAAAAAAAAAGGACATAAAAAATTTTTTTATACAAATTAAAAATGTATTAAAATTTTGAAGTTTTGATTTTGCAAATAGTGATCAGTTGAGGAACCCCCGTCATAGTATCCAAGAACATTAGGGCTCCACGGAACCCAGGTTGAAGACCTCTGATTCATACTATCAATAAGACATGTTATTTTTCACGTTCTTCATTACTGATAATAGATGTCAAATATTATTGCTTAGCCATAGTTAATACTGATAATAGATAATTTTCTTAAAACTTATTATTATTATAAACTAGAAAATCGCCCGTCAAAGTTTGACGGATGAAAATTGCTTCTACATTTGAAACGAAGCCATTGCCTGTTTAGTGATATTTTGATAGTTGAAATTGTAACCCTAACTCCAGTGGATTAACCGTAAACTCCAGTAGGTAGCATTAATTGTTGACCATTCTTTCGTTTCTTCATTCCCCTCAAATGACAGTCTTACCAGTAAAACAGTTAAGAGGCCGCATCAGACAGATTCCCGGTTTTCGAATCCCTATGTTAACCTACGGGGCAGAATGTCTTCTCATTCTTGCGATAGCTCATCGGGAAATTGAGATTTTCAAACTTTTCTTTTTTTGACTTAATCTGTGACGACTATAGAGTGCTTCTATTTTTGCGGTTTTTCATTAAAATAATTCAAAATTTTTTTATACAAACTTGAATTTGAACTTTGAGAAAAGGTGAATTTTTGACGAACCAGGAGGAGTATTCGGATTTTTAAAAAAATAGAAGCATAGCGTATAATCTCAGCTTTCTAAAGATGTTAAAATATTTTCGATAGCTTTAATAGAACAACAGTAATCAAATAAATGGTGAGCCTATTCCAATTCACAAACTAAAAATTTCCATCCCCCTTTACGAAGGTACGAGATTCGCCTCTACGCAAGTGGTTTATGGCCTTTTCGGGGAAACGGTCAGCACCCCACTTGTGGGCGTGTTTCTTCTCCACCTGCTTCTCCACAGATCGACTGTCCTAAAGAGCTGTCTGGGAAGATTTTTTCCTTCGCTTGAGAATTGCGAGGAAAAAACCTGGCAAAAATGACGCTCTTACATAAATTTAATTTTGCTTATTTTTTAATAAATAATTGCGGGGTTTTTTTTTTTTTCTTTTGTAAAATTATGTATATAAACACAAAATTTAAGCTTTAAAAGTATTTACATCACGATTTAAATGCAGTTGCAAATCTTCGGGGGGGGGGGGGGGAGGAGATTGAGAGTTTACGTGCTTCTCTCGAAGGGATAAAATTAATTGAACTCACCCATTAAATAATTTTCAATTAATTTTGTCACAATGTAACTACATATTTTTTTAAATTATTACATTATATAAAAAGGAAAGAATATTTGAATATACCTAGAAGAAAATTTGAACTTACCCTTATCACTTTTGTTTGCTTTTCGAATATTATTGGAATTTAAGGATAGTAAGAAAAAAGATATGTAACTCAATGGTTTTAAACCCAAGGGTTATATATTATCGCGATTTGTCTATTACTTCTTTTTTCATTGAATTAGTAATTAACATTAAAAAAAATACATATGTATATGCTTACCTAGAAGAGTTATGGCGGGTCAGAAAGCAAATCATAAGTTTATGATCAGTAGCGGATTTTAGGGGTTCCCCCCCCAAAGGGATGAATTAATTTAACTATTTTATTAATTATTTTTAATTGAATTCTTTTTTGCATTTTTTATATAGGTTATTGACACAAAACACACACAGCATATTTCGAATAAAAGCATTCTTGTTTGCTAAAGAAGTAATACTAGAGTCAGAGGTCCAGAGTGGCAGAATACATTTAACTCACTGGTTTCGAATTCTAGGGAATGTTTATCACCATTCATCTACTAATTCTTCTTTTATGGAATCAATAATTAACATTAAAAAAAAAAAAAAAATGTGCAGGTTCGCCTAAAAAAGTCATTTTGATCCAGGCAGTTATTTGCCAAATAATAGATTTCATTTTCAGCTCATAAAAAATGCAAAATGATAGAAATCACATGATGGTAGTTTCTTGGAAAAATCATGATTATTAATGGAAACGGCATGTAGAATACAATATGTTATCTCAACTGTGTCATGACTTTAAAAACAATCAGTAACTGCTTTGAAATTCACACAGAAATAGTTTCTGAATTCTTCAATAAAACTTATGTTTTATGAAGTTATGATTTTCTTACTAAAATAATATTTTGTAGTTAAAATATAAATTAATTTATAAAACTCAAATGAGAGATGGGTTTATTTAATAACATTTCCCTCAATGTTCCTAATTAAAACCGCTCATTGTATAGCATCTCGGTGATATTAAATTGGGTTTAGTATTTAATTGGCTTGAAACGTTGAAGATGTTTTCCGTCCACATTCAAAATATATTAGTGCATAATATTCCTATATTTAGAAGTAGATTCATTGACCGCAAAACCATTAAAAATAAAGTCATCAAAACTCTGTTGTTAAACATCGAAAAGGCTGGGGGAGGGGATTCAATTTTCGGGTCTCCTCCAAAAGATTTTTCTGTATCCGCCCCTGTTTATGATGGCATCTTTTTCAGCTTATACGAAACAGCATGGTAAATTAGAGTGGTCCAAAATAAGCCTTTTTATTATTTTTTATTTTATTGGTTTTACTCTCCCATTTGGTTTCACCTATGTAAAAAATAATGATTGTGAAGTTTGAGCACATAATTTTAACATTTAGAGAGAGGTTTCTTAACAGCATCGAAGTTCTGCGTTTTCCCATCTTATGCTACGAATGTAGGTAGAAATAAAACGGATGCTAGGAAAGGTATGTAATTTCATTTCATGCAAATACACAAAACTTTCCAATCTTTAAAAATCCAAACTTCAGATAAAACGTAATAAACTGGAGTTATAATAAGCGAGCTTGGGCCACAGGGGACATTTTTTTGCAATTGTTTTCAGAAGTGTTTCCAGAAATAAAGTTAGTAAACTCATACTTCATACTGAAATAAAAAATATTTTTGATGATTTTTTGATCTCTTATGGCAGTGGTGCCAAACATTTTTCTACTTGAGACCACACCTCATATTAAAATGATTCTAGCGGTTCAGAAAATAACTAAAATTTGAAAATGTTCAACATTTTTTTTAATTACATGTGAAAACGAGAAAAAAGGAATGAAAATTAAAAACCAATGATTGATGTAATCATTACTTGATGCATCTTTTTTTTAATTGCATCAGTTTATCAGAAACCAATTCTGAATATTTAGCTCAATTTTTGACGTTCTCATTAAACGTGCTTTTCGATTTGTTGAGTTTAAAGAAGACCACGGGCCACACGTATCAACTTCACAGATCGTATGTGTCCCTCGAGCCGCAGGTTGGGTGCCACTGTTCTTATGGTATAACTTTTACACTGTTTCGATTCATTAGTATTCTTTTCGTGAAACATTTAGCGTAAACAAAAAATCTGAAAAGAAAACCTGAAATTTATTCAAAACTCTTGCTTTTAAAAACATACATAAATCAACTACTACGCACAAATTCGAAAAGAGAAAAAAAGGACATTGAAAAAAAAAAGGTAAGTAATGATTCAAGATTGCAATCTTTGATTAAAAAACTTCAGAAACAAATTTGATTTTCTTTTTCGAACGCTTTACTAATTCTAAAATTTACCCTATGAATTAAAACAGTATGTTTCAAGTCTGAAAAATACGTTCCCTGATAATTCGATAAGTGGCGTGTGGGGAGGGGGGGGGTAAGGATTCTGTCATTCCCATACAGCTTGACAAATATGGAAATTAATGCGGAAAAATTTTCATAATCATTCTTTTTCCGTTACTTTTATTTCGATTCACGTTTCTACAAATGAATTTATAATTTATCGTACCAGTGTGTTTAATTAAATCAGGATAAATTTAACTGATTATTAAATTTACTGACTTCTGGTTAAAAAGTTAACGATGGTGTCGCAGCGGCCAATGAAGTTCTTAAACGTAATTTTCATAATCGACTTTTAAAATGTGAAGCAGAGGCTGAAATAGATCAAATGCTACAGAATATAGATTGCAAAAGATTAAAATAATCTTACTACTATTATATATGCGAAAGTTTGTCTGTATGGATGTATGGATGTATGGATGTTTGTTACTCTTTCACGCAAAAACTACTAAATGGATTTTGATGAAACTTCACAATAATATAGCTTATGCATCAGAATAACACATAGGGTAGTTTTCGTCCCATTATGGGGGGCAAAACCCCCTTTGGGAGGCAATAAAACACAATTTTAGTATAAATTCTCTAATATGGGGATGAAAAAATACTTGCACATATTAACATTATATGTCCATCGAAAGCTCTGATTTTTCTGCTGAAGATGGCACCTTTTCGAAATTTCTAAGTAGAATAAAAAACGAGTTATGAGCTTTTTAGTTCCATGTTCGAAGGCTTTCCTTAACTCAATATAATATTTAGTGTATCATCTCAACTCCCTGTCGATAGCGACTATTGTATTGTTGACTATCTTTGCTTTTCGTGACTGTTCAAGGCTTTTCTCAAGTCAAATCTTGAAGTAAGATTTTTGCACAAGATTGGCAAATAATACATGGATTTGGCTGATTTATTTTCCCATTTTAATGCAACTTTGAGGCAATTAATGTTTTTTTTTTTTTTTTTATTTATTTGTATTGACTGGGTATATTTAATCGATCAGCTGGAATCTAGCCAAACTTTTTTTTGTGGAATCATTTCAATAGCTAAGGCATTTGGCATTTTTTTCAACTGTCGCTGTTTTTGAAGCTAAAGACTACGTAGTACTGTGTTTCTCGGTTTTCACCATGTAACCGAATATCGCCATTTCTTTAATATTTCTTTAAATTTGTTAACACGTAAAATAATTCGCCAACTAATTCGCAAATTCATAAACAGCGCAAAAACTTCCATTACTTTGTCTTTGCACACAATTTCATACAATTGCCAAATTTTTACTGTTTATTGGAAACATTTCGGGTAGCATCATTGTTGATCCCATTTTGGGACGATTTCTACGGTAAGAAGTTATACATTATACAATAATTTAGATTGCCGGTTTAGCGCTGGATATTATGCATTTGATGGAGATCGGGATTATAAGGGAACTGTTTCACTTTATTTAAGAATAGTTGACCTCACTCGAATAGGTTTTGTTTTGGGAATTACCCATGACTTCTTTGCAACTCCTGAACGTTTTCGTGATTTATTTTTTGTGATTTTTTGGGTGTCTTCTCAGTTTTGCCGACATTTCATTTACTCCCCTTCGCCCTAATTTTCAGTTTTAATCATACCTTTTGATACATTTAAGGGGACAGACAATTTGAAATGTCGACGAAACTAGAGACAAACAATTTTTTGGTAACTATTTGACCTCTGCCTGTAATGACCATTAACTTAAATCAATTGAAAAAAACTACATCAACGTGAGCGAAGCCGCGGGTAAGAGCTAGTACTGGAATATAACTGTTTTCAAAAGTAACAGTTTTGCTTTTATTCGAAAATATCATTTCAAGTCTAAGTCGTTTCTTTAAAATTGGGAGGGGGTTGGGGGCCTTGTTTTGGCACATTCCTCAAATTTTGAATAATTGTTTCATTTTGGTGAGTTCAGCCAGACTGCAGGAATTTCGCGCCCATTTGCCTGGTGCTGGCGGTAATGATGCGGTAATATTTGATGAACAAGAGCGCCAAATTCGAATCGCAACGTGATCCATAATTTGTTTTATCAATCCTGCAAATGCTTTTGATTTGCAGATTGATAATGCTGCGTTTCGAAGGAAAACGAAATGTTAATGATCCTACTGCATATCCTTCTTGTGCATAAAAAGTAGCATGTGAAAGCATTTTAATAAATCAAATTTAGAAAACAAATAACGAATATAAAATTAACAAAATTTCGAGTTTCAGTGCATAAGGAAAGGAAAT
Source organism: Uloborus diversus (assembly GCF_026930045.1). Lineage (NCBI taxonomy): Eukaryota > Metazoa > Arthropoda > Arachnida > Araneae > Uloboridae > Uloborus > Uloborus diversus. The sequence continues at coordinate 97,909,865 of NC_072737.1, forward strand.
TTAGGCACAAAACACCGATTGTATAGAAGATTTCGGTCGAAAGTAAAATGCGCTAAAAGAGTCAACGCAAAAATTGTATGTGGTCATCCAATACTATACACGGACCCTCTTCCCCTGCCAATAAATTTTGAGCGGTGACAGCATAGAGGGGAAGACGTCCCCCAAAACCTGTCAGCCGCTCCACGTAGAGGGGAAGGAAAACGCTACAGCTTTCTCTCCCTCTCTTCCGAAAGCTAGAAATTTTCTGTCTGATGAGTCCTCTTAAGTTACCGGATCCAGTTCAGCCTTGCCACAATAAAGCCTTTCCCTGCATATTAAACATTACCAAAACATATTATCAAATTATCATGCCGTGGCGCGAGTTTCATTGTTGAAATTCGCGGGTTATTCGATTATTGGCTATTATTTATATGAAGATAATAACGAATATTTTAATTTTTATTCATCTGCTTCTATCATTTCTTCGTCTAATTACCCCTTGCTTTTACATCAATTCTCATAGAGGGCGCTAACAATTCCTCTACGAATAACGGAGTGGATTTTGCATATAACATGTAGAGTTATTCGGGTGATGCTGAGGGTTTTAAATCATTCAGAGCACCTGTTTATCCGGTTGTGGTTTATTTTTTTCTGACCTAATCAACTATTAAACTCATATCAGTGCAGAGCGAAAAATATTCCTCTCCGATCGCTTTTTCTTCACATCCTTATCTCTCTCCTAGAAAACCCACAAACCTCTTCTCTTTCGGGCCCCCGACAAACCTCTCCTAATTAAAACGAGAGGTAATTAAAAAGTATTAATGAAAACATGATTAAAACGCGACTTCTATTCGCGGTCGACTTTGACGAAGATAGAAGCCGTTGTGAGGATGGGATTTCCATGGCAACAATCTCTTGACCTTCTCCCGTTCAGAGTAACGCTGGTTTGTGCTACATGTTAAACGTTTCATACGACTTAATTGAAAGTTTCAAGATTTTGAGAAGCCTTGACGGTTCCTGCTGAGCGAAAGAAGAGAACTTGGCGAGAGAAAAAAACCCTTGGCGCTTTTGGAACGTTCCAGTCGCTACTTATTGCTTGCTAGTACAGTAAAAATATTCGTAAACGCAGCTCTAACATCGTATTAGGTAAATATACTACAAAAAAAAAAAAACATTTGTAAAATCAATGAATGCAGGAAAATGATTTCAAAAACTGGAATGTTCAATGGGGATGCCACACGAAAAAGTAGTGATAATTAGAATAATAACAACAGTATGGTGAAGAAGATACCTCTTGGCCACAGAATAGCTACAGGAGACAAAAAAAAAAAAAAAACTTCTCCGCGTTCATTGGGGGGGGGGGGATCATTGCATGGGGGGGGGGGAATGCGTCATTGAAATCTATAAAGGTTGGTATTTTAGGGAATTTTTCCTGCTCTTGGAGGGGGAGGTGCACAATCCCTGAAATAGCTAATTAAAATTTTAAACATGCAGGCTATCCAAAAATCCATCGGTGAATACGAGCATCGTAAAGAAATACACTACTGTTTGTGAAAATAGCAACATCACGAAGGACTTACGCGAGTGAGCTGAAAATAGCAGGAAATGTAAAGTAGGGCATGATATGCAAAAAGATTAGAATTGCACACTGGTAGCGCATGCGTATGCTGAGCAGCGCCTTCTGAACGGCGGATCGAACCGAATATAAATAGACGGCTGTAGCGAGGTGTATATGATTATCGGTGGTTATATGCTAGAGTAAACGTTTACTGAATCTTTACTATGCCTCTTAGACGAAAGAAAGCGAAATTTGAGCGAATTTCGGAATTTGAACGGGGCAGAATCGTCGGCCTTTGTGAAGCTGGATTGTCTTATCGTGGAATAGCCGCTTGTGTGCAGCGTAACAGCAGCACAATCATGCGTGTTTGGAAGCAGTGGACGGACGAGGGTTCGACAGCTTGGAAATCCGAGATTGGACCCCGAAATGTGACGTCAGCTCACGATGACCGACACCTGGTGCGTATGGCGCTGACGGACCACACAGCTTCTTCTAGACAATTGGCAGCCTAGTGGTCAACAGCTACAGGTGTTTGTGCTTCATCAATTCGGAGACGTCTGCTACAGCATGGGCTGCGCGCAAGGATTCCTTTATACAGGATTCCTCTCACGCAAATCAATCGCCGATTGGCAGCAGGTCGTCGTTTCTGATGTATTCCGCTTCAATTTGTGGCAACATGATGGCCGAATTCATGTCAGGTGCTATGCCGGTGAACGGCACATTCCGGAGTCCATTATCGAACGCCACAGAGGACGAACACCCGGAGTTATGGTCTGGGGTGCCATAGCATATCATGTACGATCACTACGATTGCTACGAATTGTGGGCAATTTGAACAGTACCCGATACATAAACGAAGTTTTACAGCCCTAAGCTATTCCTTTCCTGCAAGGATTGCCAGTGGCTGTATTCCAGCAGGATATTGCCCGTCCACATGTCACCAGGACTGTCAAATCCTACCTTGATTCGCAGCAGGTACAGCTTCTTCCTTGGCCTGCATATTCCTCGGATATGTCACCGACTGAACATGTGTGGGATTTCGTTGGGCGGCGTCTCGCTCGTGATCCTCGTCCTGTTGCTTCGACAGACGAACTTTGGTTGCGCCTACAAACATTATGGAATACTTTTCCGCAGGTAGGTATTCAAACTTTGTTTCACTCCATGCTGAGTCGTGTAGCAGCTCTTACTGCTGCGCTTAGTGGCCTCACAAAATACTAATTTCTATCTCTTTTTATTGCTTGTTTGGTTTGAAAATGTAATCATTTATTTGTACTATTACCACTCAACTGGGTATTAAATTTCATTCAACTATGATGCTTCCTTCATGGTGTTGCAATTTTCACAAACAGGAGTATAAATAGTTGAGGAAAAGTTCTGAATATTTTTATTTTGTAAATTCATTTTCTCTCCATCATTTACACAGCTGATTGTTGCTAGTGCGCTTAAACGTGAACACCATTAGTAACTCAGGGAATGTATAGGCTTTCTTGGTTGATTTCTAAATGTGCATTTTCCTTACAAAGTCACAATAGCTGTTTCTGCATTGATTCCATTTCATAATGGGGTTGTTTCCATCAATCAAAAGTACTACTTTGAGGCACTGAAGTTGATAGAATGAGCAAGAAAAAAAAAAAAAAAAAAAAACAAGGAGTGAAAAAAATCTTTTATTTTCAAAACGTTTCATTTTTAATTAATTTTTAAAATGTTCGATTTTTCAAATAAGGCGTGGTCTTTATGACGTCACAAGTAGGAATTGCAAAACCGGACCAAAATTGCAATACTGGTATTCGATATTTTTAAAACGTGAGACCGGAATACCGAAAAAAAGAAATTTCTCAGAAAATGATCGAATATATATTGTTTTGTTGTCATATTTCATAATTTTGTGCAAATATTGTAGAATTTATGAAAACGAACTGTGAACAAATATGAAATGAAGGAACAAATGTAATAATAAAAAATCAAAAATAGTAAGAAACAGAATGCATCTTTTGAATTGTCTCTAAAACTGAGACCCATTTTAGTGCACAAATATCCTGCAGTTGAAAATACTTTTCCTTAATTCACGCAAGTCGGTAACAATAACAATGCACGATACACCTCCTCTAGTTGAAGCACTTCATCATCATATTCGTTTCAAAATCCTTTACAATTTTGTGAATATCTGAAAATGTGGTTCATTTGATTATTCCTAATGAACCATATGCAAATTTTCAAGGCTCTATATAATTTCTAAATTTTATCTTACCAAGTATAAAACTAAATAGAGAGACAGAACAGCAAACCAATACCGGTGACAACGAATTACCAAACTGTTATCCTAACAAGATTTTTTTTTTTTTTTTTCAAAATTCAGTTCAGTAGAGACAAATATTTAAAAACATCTATCATAAATTGTTACTGCAATCGATCGCTAGAATAAATTATTCATAGGATAAATTTATTTGAAATTACACTTGAAGTTAACTTTCACAGAAGGGAAAATGAGTAATTAGGGAAATGAAAAAAAAATATATATATAAATAAATAAATAAAAACATGGTGCGCAAATCATTCAAAAATGCGGTTCGTCTCACCATCTAGCAGTGAAAATTTCATTTTGCAATCTTTCTGCTATTTTATTCAATGATATTCTATTATTTCGTGATTTTGAAGTCAAGTTTTTACATCAATAGATTGATTTTGGTAATGTAGCATGGAAAACGAAATGTACATTTAAAATAAAAGTAGATACCTCATAAGTCAAACTGAAAACTTTTTAATTAAAGCTACTTATTATTTTCCACTAATACCGAAAATATTGGTATTTTACCTCAGCAAATACCGGATTTACGAAACTACAAAATAGCTCGAACTACCGGTATTCGGTTTTGCAATCACTAGTCACAAGTGATGTACTTTGACTCGCATTCCTCTGGCTCGCTGAATGTTTACGCTTGCTGTCTACCATGTTTCCAGGTTATGATAATTCAGAAGCGAATTAAATATTGCGCTTTACGCTTGCTATCAACCATATCGTTGCCACTACATGTGAATAAAGAAGCGAATTAAATATTGCGCTGTGCGCTAATTTCGTCAGTGAATGGGATTTCATCTTTGTGATGTCATGTGTAGAAGCGTAAAAAAGGAAATTGAATCTGCGCACCGATTGAAATAATTTTTTTAAAAATATTAAACTTTGTCAAATTATTTTTAAAAAGTCAGATCCTATGTTTTCAAGCGTGCTCTTTCAGAAAAAAATGCTTTTAAAATTTCTGATTCGACCCCATTCATGCTATGTAGATGTTAGTATGTTAGCAACTTAAGAAGAGTTCCGAAATCAAATACCTAGAACAGCTACTGCGAACAGCAAATGCTCTTCAAATTCAAAATTGCTGTGAATAGCAAATGCTTACTGTTCGTTTGAAAGGAAAATAGCGAACAAACTATATTATCTGAGTAAATAACACTGCATAACACGAAAAATGTCCTTTCGATACTAATATATATTTTTCTTTTCTTTTTTTTTTTTTTTTTGAATAATTTTGCCTGAATAGAGAAAGAGTCGAATTAACTTTTGTTTACCACTCACCATTTCTCCTAAGATCCATATTTTGCGTTTTTTTTTTTTTTTTTTGATATTTTTAGCGGTTTCAGAACAGTGATTTCAAAGAAGGACCTTCATTCTTGGCCCCCTAACATATCGCATGACCCACTTGTGAATTTCCAATGAGTCTTTCTTCACGTTTGCATATCACTCGGTTTGATGAAAATATTTGTGAATACTCTCTTCGGAGAAAGAGTGACTTTATTGCGAGACTGGAACAAGTTCAAAAATTTAAATGTTGCCCAACAGTTAAGTCTCTCTTGATGAAAAGTTTGAAAAGGGAATTTCAAAAGCAGAATAGCAAGCCCGTCTAGCATTCGAATTGGTGTGCACTTGCTGTGCAAAGCAGGAAGGTGCCAAGCTATTATTGTCCGACATTTTAACGTGAAACCTTACTCGAATTTGCGCATCGCGTCAGGTCTCTTCTGACTTTGTCAAAACAGGAGTGATAGCAAGAGCAAGAAGGAAGTAACGAACAAGCAAAAACCGAATGCATCGAGAAGTGTGCTTCCTTAAACCATCACCCCCTTTTTCAATTGGAACCGTTCGCAGCTGCTAGTCGCGGAGTTCGAGAACAGACAGTATATTAAGCGTACCTAAGTATTCTGTGAAGGTTCCAGAAACACGACTGGGCTCTATCTAGGGTGATTACGGAGTTTTTCAGAAAGATTCCAGGACAATTTCAGGAAGGTTACTGAATTATAGAGGAAAAAATTCTGGGTTTTGTAAGACACGTAACTTACAAAATTGGTCAGGTCATCTGCCCACTGTTTTCCAGGAACGTTTCTGAATTCTTTTTACAGTATCGTTCGGCTCTGATAAGTTGACTAGGACAGGCTGAAAAATCAAACAATTCTATTTGTTGAAATCTAGATGAGGCAAGGCGGTTTCAGTTGGTAATAACTCTTACTGGTGATGTGCAGATCTAAGAAACTCTCCTATTTCAACTCAAGCATAAATGAACTCACCCCAAAGTCAGGCATTTTATCAGAGCCAGACTACATTCACTCTCGTCTAGCTCAACAAAGCCAAGCCTGCTTTTCGATCGTGCATTCTAAGACGTAAAATTTAATTGCAATCTTTGTTTTGTTTCAAAATATGCACAAAATATGCGCTTTACCCATCTTCCTTAATGCCTAGGACCCAGGGATATTGCTTGGAATTTTCTCAAGCATGAAAATACTGGTTGGTATTTTCAGAAAATTTTCATTTTTTGACAGTGAAATATAGGAAGTCAGTGAAGATCACAATAGGCGTTTCGAAATCTTCACCTAGATGACTCTGCCCCTGGCTCTTTTTTCTTTCCTCGATGATCTACATGATCTAGCCATCTCTTTTTTTTGGCTCTTCTCTTGGTTTCTATTGCACATTCGTTGCTATTGCGCTTTCAGAACATCACCTAGCTATAACCATCTGCTTTTTGGTCTTTTTTTTGGTCTAGTGCCCGATTAGCATTTAATATACCGTATTACCTCGCATTTCCCGGCATGCCTGACAATTCGAAATTTGTTTTGCAACAAAACAAAAGTTAATTTTCCCGTTCAGTTCCATTGAGAAAGCAAACCAATGTATGGAAAAAAATAAATTACGGCATGCCGGATAATGCGGGGTAATATGGTAGCAGTTTTTAAACTCGGTCATCAGTACGTCTCTCGATATGGCTGATCTAGGATAATCGTTGTGCCTTAAAAAAATTCACAATATCCTTGGTTTATTTTTACTTACCAGTATTTTCACTTCCCTGTTTGATTACTTTTATGACTTGTAGTTTTTTGAGGACGCTATGTAGCCTTCAGCTTTTTTGGTCTTCTTGATCTATTGCGGATTGACTTCCAGTATAGAAGTTTTGCCACTCAATCATCAGTACGTCTCTCGATATGGCTGAACTGGAATAATTGTTGTGCTTAAAAAATTTCACTTGGTGTATTTTTACTACACTGTAAAAAAAATCCGAAACGTTACTGGTTATTTTCCGTAAAACGTTTCGGTATTTCGAACGTTTTCACCTATTTCCCTGTAAAAACAAGTATTATCACAAAAAAGTTTCCTGAATCGCTACAAGTTGCACGCGTGCAGACTTTTCAATGTTCTGGAAAATATTTTTAGCAACCAGTTTAAAGGTTGAATGAGCGTGTTTATTAAGTAAATCGGCCTAAAGTTGCTGACGGCCTGTCCAGATTGACTAAGCTCCCAACGAGAGCGAAAATGTCAATGGATAGCTACAGCTTTGCAAGGCAGGAATTGCAGGCAAGAAATATGCTTGGTTCCTTCTTGCGTAGTTTTGGCCGTGGTCGCTCTGATTTTTATGGAGCCTTCTTGGTAAATTAGGAAGGTTCTAATCAATTACACTAAACCTACTTAATTTTTCTAGAAGGTTCTAGAGACATGACTGGCTTTAACAGGGAAGATTTCTCACGTCTTCATAAAGTTTCAAGGTTAATTTCAGAAAGGTTACTGACTTTTAGCGAAAAGCGTTCCTGATTTTCCCAAGATATGTTACTGGAAGAAATTGGGCACATCAGCAGCCCATTATTTTCCAGGAACGTTTCTGAATCGTTTTTACAGTGTATCAGTATTTATATTTCCAACTTGATGATCTTTTTAACGTAGCTCTTTGAGGACATCATACAGCTATCTCCTTTTTGGTCTTCATCTAGGTCTTTTGCACATTGGCTTCTTATATAGAAGTTTTTAAAATTGATTCTTTTTACTATCAGTATCTATCTATCCCTACTGTTTAACCGCGGATTGTATGTAATTTGGCAATCTGCCAAGTAAATACTATTCCATCTGAATGAATCTAGCAGGGGAGAAGGAAAAATAACGATGGGATTTTGATCCACGTGTTTTATAATGTCGCTGGTGTCTTATTCATTTATTGCATTCTCTAAAATAAATCAAGGGAAAACAAAAATAGTTACCATGGAAACAATAGAGAAAAATATTTTCATTTCGTTCAGGAACGTAAAAGCAAAATGGTAAGCTCAAAACTTTAGTAAATAAATAAATCAATTAATTTTTGCCGTAAGAATATAGATCAAACATATTTTAGATTAAAAAAAATGTTGCTGAGAGCAAATTTTTCATTTTTACAATACTAAGGCTAAATAATAGAGAGACAAAAGTGCACATCTGTAACAAACCAACTAACACCCCTATAAACTAATAGATACGTTTATTTCCGCCTATAAACCGGATATTAGCTTTTCCATGTAATCGATGGTCAGACAGTATTTGTTCTTATACCTCATAAGTTTTGAAAAAAAAAAGGCTTTAACGACCTTAGTGAGAATAATATCTTACCTCATTTATTACAAATATTTTTGTTTGCGTGACAATGGATATAATATTTATTTCTTTTCTGCTTTTTTCCGTGAACTTGTCATCTCTCATCACTCTGTAAACTTACCAATCAGAAACAGCAATTGTAATTATCCAAAGATTTTCGAAATTGCCTGTCAGTTTTCATGTTTGACCCTAAAATGTCAACAGAAATTGATTTTTTACATTCTAAATGAGAGGAGTGAGAATAAGGGGCTTTTTGAAGAATTTTTTTGGGGCAAATAAATATTTATTTGATAAACTCCCCCACGGGAGGTATAAATGATGCAGAAATGACTTCTATTCTCTCAGAATTTTTTTCTCTGTTCATCGCGGTGTTTCAATTATCAATGGCGTAATAAACTGTGTGCGAGAATGACACTTCAGCTGTGAGAGGAGGCCATAAAAAATGGATACTTCTCGCCAGGGGAGTTTTTAAAAAATGTCCCGCTCCGGTTAAAGTCGCAACAGCCTTAAAAAGTAATGTATTCGGTCAAGGGAATGGTGATAGAGGAATTCTAGCAAATCACTTTTAAATGCACTGACTGACGCTTCTTTTCAAGCAAAATAATTTTTGTAAATATAAATGAAAACTCGACCCTACTTACATCTCGTAAAACTACCAAATATCTTTGAAAGTACTCTCTAAATCAGTGGTTCGCAACATTTTACTACCCACCTACCCCTTTGTGTATCACTAACTGTGCGTACCCCCAACAGAAACTCTTTAATTTTATTAAAATGCATTATATTAGTTAAAAGTTTAACTGATAACTTGTTATAGTTAAATTACGATTAGGTAATGTAAGTTAAAAACAAGAAATTTTAATTTTAATGTACACTTTTTTAACTCTTGATTAATCAGACACAAAGTTTTTAAAAAATGAAGGAAATAGCTGGGTTTGTTTTTGTTTTCGAAGCACAGAAATGTTTATCTCCAGCTTACTATCAAACGGCACGACCACGGATTTGGACAAAATTCTAGATATATGTCAGTTCCAACTAGATATGAAGCCAGGTATAGAGATTTGACTGCATAGGCCCTAGTTCGGCTACAACGGGGGTCCAAAGTTGATAATTAGACCCAGAAATACAATGGAGTTTCCTTTAAAATTACCATTTTTATCGCTTTTTCTGCTAGTACTGAAGAATGATTCGTTTGCATGCTTATCTTTGAACTAATTACGTTGAATACAATTTTTAATAAGCGGTTTTCAGATTCAAATTGGCTACTACTTTTAATTTCAATAACTTGAATGCCAAAATAGCATAATAACAGGATATTTATCATTTGCAAATGAAACTTATTATTTTCGTTTTATATTAATCGTTTGCTAGTAACAAGTAATATTTATCGTTTGCTAATAAAAACATTTACTTTAACTGGATATGTATTGTCTGCTGTCAAATATATCCCACATTGATAAGCAGAAAATAGGAGAAGGGGGAAAACTCTGATTTATTGCACATGGCACACAAAAGAACAAAAATGCAAGATTGTTTCGACTTTTCAAATAACTTAGATAATGCTCATAAATAAATACATGTTCTCCCTTATACTCAATTTACTAACAAGAGATGAAAAAGGTGTTGGGAGATCGAACATAGTCGAATTCTGAAATTCCAATGGAAACGTCATTGCATTTCATGGCCAAACTAGCAACTTTGCACCCTCGTTTCAGAGAAACTAGGGTCTTATGCAGTCAAACCGCTTTACCTGCGCGCATATCTAGTGGGAATGGACCTATAGCTAGAATTTTGTAAAAATCCGTGACTCTCAAGGTCGTGCCGTTTGGTCGTTAGACAAATACAGCCGTAAATTGCTTTCAGTATTAAATTTGTGTCGGTCGAAATGAGTAAGAAAATCCAAAAAATGATGAGGTACGTTTTTTCACATATAATTTTCCTGCTCGCATGCATAAGAAAATTCAAATTTTGTTACGCGCAAATTTCATTGGATCCCCTCCGGAATGACGAAATGAAACCCTGGCTGCTCTATTGGTTTGTGTTTACATTTGCTCTTGAGATAAGTTTAAAACCAGTCTAGAATTATAATTAACTTACCTTTACCTGAATTTAAACATCTAAAGTTACGGGTACCTCAAGGGTTGCGCCTACCAGCGGTTGTGAACCATTGCTCTATTTAAAGTACACGTTGTATCAAAAGGCTCTTAACAGTTTACTAACGAAGTTGTGTGTACAAATAAGAAATACGATGTATAATCAATGCATTATAATATGATTGCTCTGTAAGTTTAACCATAGCTTTACTTGACCGTACTTGGTTGGCGCAAAAGATATTATCATATATGTGTTATTTCCACTGCTGCATTAATATATTCGTTGTTTTAGCCACTCAATTGTATGAATCTGCACCACGTCTACTCAGGGCTCAGCTGCAATTAGTTCGAATACCTGAGGTTCCACTGTAGAATAAAACTGAAAATTTCTGAGCATTAAAAGTGTGTTGCTACATATGGCTTTATTCCTGAAGATAGTAATCCATGTAAAAGGCAACCAAGAACAGGAAAAATATTTACAATAAACAATTGAATATACACTAGAAGTAACAATTGAAAACTAAAAAGAAATCTGTAAATTAGAGGATTTCACAATTGTAGCAGAAATAAAGAGAAAGTCATTTCAGGGAGTCCATGACAGATCGCGCAGACTAATAAAGCTTTCCGAGTAATTTTAGTTTTTGATCAGCTGAGTCAAGTTTCAAGCAGGAGAAGAGATGAGTAGCTTTCATGTTGCCAGAACCGCAAATTAGACAGGTATTAGATATTAAGATACACCTATCTTGTGGAGGTGCTCAGGCAGGCAATCATGGCCTGCAGGGAGCCTAAAAAGGGCCACAGCTTCCGCTCGAGGTTTATTACAGTACAGTAAGTCCTTTACATCTCTTGAATTTTGGTCCGAGGTTTGCCGTTCGAATTGACTTTGTTTGTGGCCGTAAGTTGGTCTTAAATTTGGTTTTTGCAGAAACGAGTAAGTGACTAATTGAGAATGGGGCAGTTCACTTGGCGATCTAAAGAACCTTGCTTGGCCAGGGAGTCAGCCATTTCGTTTCCATGGATGCCCACGTGTGAAGGAACCCAGTGGAAGATAAAGGTCTTATTTGCAGCTCTTAGAAGAATCACATTCTTTTTAATTTCTGATATGACATTTGATTCGGTGATTTGGATCTTTGTAACTGCCTGAATAGCTGCTCTGGAAAACTGGAATCAACCATGATTACGTTTTGGAGAAGTCTTTTACTCTAGGTAGAAGGTTATGAAGTGCCAGGAAAATGGCGTGGATCTCTGCGCTAAAATTTGATTTGGAAGAACCAACAGGTTCTCGAACGGAGTAAAGATTACTATAGACACCACGGCCAGCTTTGTTCTGCCAAAGTGAACCGTCAGTGGAAACTCTCAGCAATTCATTTTCAGGGTATTGCTCGTGGAGCATACACAGTGCGTTTGCTCTTCGAATGGTGTTCGGGATGTCCTTTTTATCTTGATTGTTAATCTGTAAATGACTCTTGATGTCTGCGAAGTAGAGAGGGTTAACCAAGTTACCGCTCTCTATAAGGTAATCTGGACACATGTCTCGCAAAAGCCCGCTGCAGGCATCAATTGAAGACACCTGAGATTTTAGTGTTACAAGTGTAGTTAGTCAGTGCACTCTATTTGAAGAGATTAGTTTGATATACGAACATATTGCTTGTTTCTCTTTATTTCTCAGGCAATAGGAGTGTTACCGGTGTAGATTTGCATAGCTAGAATAGGTGTCGTTACAGCACCGGAAATTATTCGTAGCATCAAAAGTGTTGATTAAATGAATTTGTGGGGTTTAAAGGAAAAGCAACGTTAGTTTTTAAAACGTGCAAATGCGTACCTTTCATTCACAATAACAACAAACATAATTTCTAATTTATCAATGTAAAAGTAGACCTTATAATAAAATGTTAATCTTGGGACCTTCTTTGAACATCTATTTAAACAGTTGGACGCTGCACAAGCCCCCATCGCGTCAAAATTCGTTAAAAATTCGTTTCAATCAAATGAAGACTACTTTATTCGGACACTAATGACAGCATTTCTTGGTACAACCAAGATGGCCGCACAGTTTCGGAGAAAGCTTCAAGAGATTCTCCCCGTGCGTTCCATTCTGTTATTCTTAGGTGTATCTGGACACTAAAAAACTTCATCCTTTAATAAGCCGTATGTTACCTACTCTCTTATTTCTTCTCCACATTTTTTAGTATCCTCGATATTAACTACCCGAATCAAGTTATTGTATTTTTCTTATTGAAAAAAAGTAGTTCCATAATTGTTACAATCTCGTTAAAATGTTTAACATTGCTTCGTACTCTCATTAACTCGTCATTACCAATTTCTTTTCAAAAAGAAAACACTTGTTTCAAAGTGCCTTGCAGGAGATCAAAATTTGTTAAATGCCTGCGTCTCAGAGTCACGCTTCTCTTGTTGAGATAATAATCCAGTGAAGAATAATCGACTCGCAAAAAACAAGCCCTTTAAGATAGCTGGGAACGCATTACCATCGGTGAGTGATTGGCGTCCTTTTTTTTCTCGCCAAGAAATGAAATGCTGATAAATGGTCTTCTGATGGTCGCGGTCATTCCTCAGAGTCCGTTCCTTAAATGGGAAATGGTTCAAATCCCGCCATTTATCATATTTATACGTATGCAAAACCTGTAATGGCGCGCATAATGGCGGCTGCCGTAATTATCAGCCATCAATCGCTTTTTCTTTGGGACCCAGTCCGCTGACGCTTTTATTTGCAGGTATTAACTTGTCTTTCACGCACTCGACTCATATTTCACGCCCATTGCAGGAATGCGAGGACTTTTTAATCAGGATTTTGCTGCCAAAAAACTCCCCGGGAATGAATGGGGCATCGATATTTTGTGGCTTCGGTGTATTTAAGGACAAATAAGTTCGCCGCACGCCAGATTTATCTGTTTTCCTGAGAAGATTCCGCGCTTATTGTGGCCTAACATCAGAACTTGATTTCCGCAAGGACAAGTGGGACACTCGCCCAGGGTCTCTGTTGTTTGGAGGTTCCAAATTCCTGTGATTTCATCTTCCTATTTTTTTTTTAGATTTAGACTGTCGTTTAAAAAAAATCATGAGAGATAATTTGTGGATTCTTATATTTTATAACATTTTTTAAAGCAGTATTGTGCAACACCATAGAGATCTAGGAGGCTAGTGCAGGATTTATCATTTATGTATGCATAAAAAGGTGCACATTAGGGCTTAAATAAGTCTTAATAGAACCTAAGCCTTCCTCTTTCGACTATATGCCACTTGATTCCAACACATTTATTTTTTATTAAAACACGTGAAAATGTATAATTTGTTACTATGTAAAATGTTGTGAGGATGAAGGGGGAATCAATATAACAATGTACTACAATATTGTTGAGCTCCCCCCCCCCCCCCCCCAATGCTTTCCTTTTCCAGAACCCTGCGAAGTCAAAATCGGGGCCTGTTTAAGATACCTTAAAAGAGTAGCTAATTCAATTAATAAGGCCTGATTTATTGTGAAACCCAACCTAAGGGCCTTTCAATAAAGCAAGAAAGTCAAATTTGTTCACATGTCCTTAAAATCTTTGAATCGTCTACAAAAAAATCATTAAAATCAAACAAATAGTTATTTTGACCGTTCTTGCATACGTTAGAGCGAAGTGTTTTAATCATTATCTTAAAATTTTAACGAAACATGAGAAAATTAGAATGTGGGAAGCAAGAGTATTTACGTTTTAAGAGAAAAAAATGACTTTTGCTTGAAAATTTCTAAAAAAAAAATTAGTTAAGTATGTCTGATGATCAAACTAAACTTTATGAGTGTCAAAATTACCGATGCTGGCTGTTGTTACAATTATAACATGGAATGCAAAGCCCAAGGACGCACAAAAAAATCCAACGAAATCATCACCAATAATTGTTGCGGCCAATGCAAAGTCGTAGTTTCAAAAAATGTAGCGGCTTTCTGCATTCTTATTTTAATAAATGGAATCGCTTTAGCTTCATCCGGTCGGTTGTCGACTTACCAGGGCCCGACTATAGTACAAGACAGTTTATTTCAAAAACGTTATATTTTCCCAATAACTAAGGTTGTTATCATTTGTGGTGTTGTAGTTGTTCCAAATGGAGGGCCACGGGGAATGAACGATCATTCACAGTCCCCGCAGCACCAATTTTCAGTATTAAGTTTTCATGAAGTCCACAATTTTTTCCCTGTTAGCTCTAATATTTCCATGTTATAACTTCGTGAATGTGATCATTTTTGCTTGAATGACGTTTCATTTAAATCAAGATCGTTTATAGGAATGTATTTCGAGATGGATCCAGGTTAAATATTATGAGGATTTTCCAATTTAAAGTTTGAAAATATTAAATTCGTTATTCTAAATGAGTGGTTTTACACTTTTTTAGGAGAGACTCTTGCTTCTTCAACTCCTCCCTTTAACACACCCTTGAGTTAAACGCTGAATGAAATAATCTGCCAGTTCCCATGGTATAGTAGGGGAGAGTGTTGTAACTTGGGACACTGCTAATTTCTAAGACTATTTTTAGCAGCCACATTTTTGTAATATCTAATAGTAACCTTCACCATTAAATGGTGCCATAGTAAAAATCAGCATCAAATGAGTAAAATTGACGATTTTGTGAGAGAAAGAAAATTTTATGACGCCAAAGTAAACCTTTTCTTCATTTTTAATTCATTTTCTGTCTTTGTATTTGTAAATTTCATCAACTGAATTTTATTTTGTTATAAAAGAGGAGTACTTTAAATATTTTGCTTAGGAGAAAGTAATGATAGTGCATCTAGATTGACATTGTTATTTCAGTTTTTCTTAAACTACGTGGTGATTGTACCTTGGGACAGCCAAACATTTTGTACACGTTCCAAGGTACAACATATGCATGATTCTTAATAATTAAGATATGTTTAGAAAGATGGAACAATGTCCTAATCTTATTTAGTCTTTTAAACACATTTAATGTTAGATAATAATTCAACAGGATGTGTCCCAAGGTACAATTGGATGTTTTACCTTGGGACGGATTGGAACTTTTACTTTAAATAGTTGGCAATATTTTATTATCAAACTGTCTGAATTTTAAAAAAAAAAATCTATTGCATAGAAGTTTGTTGGGGTATTTTAATGTGACTTTTAGATTTTAAATTTGATTCAAATAATTAACGTTAAAAATTAAAATATGAGAAGTGTCTCAAGATACAACACTCTCTCCTACTGAGTTGAGCAGAAAAAAACACTTAGATCGTCGTTATTCCCCAAAGCCGTCAAAGATTTCACCAATTTCGGCACTAATTTATTCCTTAAACTACAGAACTGGTAAAGCAAGATATAGCTGTACAATTCGCCTTCATACAGTCTGACCACCAATGAGATGGAAAGTCAAGCATCCGGTTTACAGGTGGAAATGGATCAAGGGCGGATCCAGAAAGTGTTCAAGGAGGGAACGATTGTATTTTACTCTTTATTCTTTGGAACTTCAATTTTTAAAATCTTTCGAAGGGAAACTATCTGTAATATCATCTAAGATAGTGCAGTGGTTTTGGAACTTAAATTAGAAAAAAAATCCTGTGGAAAGTTCTGGTCCCAATCCCATAGTAATAAGAGATGGGCTATGACTGCGTTTTCAAGGCCTCAACTCTTGAAGAATTCCGAAGAACTTCTTTTCTTCTAACACAATCGAAGAGTATGTAAAATTGCGTTTTTGAAACTTAAATATCGAAAATATACATGAAGAAAATTCCTGTATCTCAGCTCAAGGAGGGGGAAGGTCGCCTCTCTCTTTTATCCGTCCTTGAAACAAACGCATCTTATTAGTTTTCAGGGATGCCAGCTTTTGCAGATGTTTGTTAGCCTTTAAATTAAGCAAAGTCACATTGAAATTGACAAAGCACACCCATCAAAATTTAATTTTTCCTCCTCATTGAGATAGACTGGTCTTTACTGGACGTTTGCCAATTCCATATCCACTGTAATACATCGTTGCGAAGCGTGTACGTTTTGTTTAAAACAAAATGGCCGACTAGGGTAGCTTTGTGTTTATAAACGCTCCAGTTCACATAATAGTCGCATTACTCACGAGCCAAGGTAAAATCGGATACCTTGATAAATGGCAGTGAGCGACGTCAAACGGGAGACAGGTTGCCATTTTTTCCACAACTGCCTTGGCTTCTGTCCCCATCGGATAATTATAAATAGCGAGGATGAATGAGCCCGCAATTATTTCTACGAATAATCCGTCGTGAATTATATTTCTAGATCTATCAATATTTCAGCAGATGGCTTACACACCAGCGACAATGAAAAATGGTGCTTCAATTGCAGCGCAGATGTTTTCGGTGGGATGTCTTCCCCACTCCACTCCTTCTGTCCTTGCAAATACTTGGGAACTGTTGATGAGAGTTGTGTAATAAGACATGCGAGTATTTATCAAAGTCTTATTCTTGTGTAACCGATTAATAATGAGATGACATAGAGGAAACAAAAAAAAACTTGTTTCAAATTTTTATAAATGAATTAGGGCGGAGAAAGTTTTTACCTCATGAATGTAGCAGTTTGATTCGGAGAGATTGATTACTGAATCATTTGACTTTTGTCGACCAAATCTTTCAAGATAAACAATTTATTGTTTCAGTTTGGAGAACAAATAAAGATACTCCTTTAATTACTTTTCTACGAAGAGTTAACCCAATCTGAGCAAAATATTTCAGTTTTCTTGATTTTTTTTCTATAAAAGTATAAATATTGTGGCAGTGAGAACCAAAGGAATGCAAGTAGACTTTTTAAAATTGTGAGCAAAACGCGTGTGAAGGTTAAACTCTAGGTAGGCGAATATGAAAAGTTTTTCTAAATGATGCTGTATAACAGCACCTTTCAGGGCTACTAGTAGCTATTTATGTTGGTTAAAGAAGAGAGTTATTTCTACCTTCTACCAAATATGTAATTTACCCCCTTTTCCCACATACACCCCTTTGCTTCTGGGTGCTTCATTTCAAATAGTTCATCCGAACCGAAATTCATCCACTCTTTCTGATGTCAATAATGATCAAAACCACACACAGTGACACTTAACCTACTTATTTTGTTTTTTGAGCAATCACGAATTGGTTATTATCCTCACTTGACCAAAGTTGATGTTGCTTTGATTTTTCAGATTGCCATGACGGCAGTTGTTTTTGATATTTATATTTAGAGAGTGACATTCTCGTTGTCAAAGTTATAAACCATATGTGGTTTTTTTTTTTCATATTTCTTTCAGGGTTTTTTCAAGGGTTCTCAGCGGGTGGGGTGTAAAATGACTGTTTTTCAGGAGAAAACTTCTATATATATATGAACTTAAGCAGCACAATTTCATCTAAATACAACATTTCCAGATAACGGATCCCAATCATTTTATATTGATAAGAAATAAAATTTCATTCCGTTATACAATCTTAATAATAAGTCACAATGTGTACTGGTTGATATTGGCCATAAAATCTTTATATTTATTACCGGATCCTAATCACCACTTCCTTTTTTAAGGATGTGCCTTGTATTAACTATTTTGAAAAACCACCTGTCGTAATATGACGGGTGCAAATCCCTTGGCCGTTTCATTTGTAGAAACAAGAAACCCAACGAGTAAGATCCTACCGCGATTCGTGATAGCGAAAAACATAATTTTAATTCCAGACGTAAAAATTCAACTGAATGCTTGAAGCTAGGTGGTTTGTATTATTATTACTTTTTATTTATTTATTTTTACGTAGCCCAGTATTGATTTCGTGACTTTATTACGGAACTCGATCAATGGATATCAATATTTCAAAGTTACTTTAAATTTTTTATTACACAAAAACAACACTCACTTTGGACAACGTGAAGTCATTGAACCACAATGGTGTGAGTTGGGGGCGAAGGGGTCAAGGGAATTTCACCCGAGAGGTTCCGAAAACAAAACATAAATCGCCTCCTAATGGAGGAAAAACGCCAGAAATCACGGCCGCGATTGGAAACGGCAAACAGGTGCCCTGAGTGATTTAGAGACTGATGTGTGTGGGGGTGTTGTGATGAGAGAGCGATATGCATCTTCAATCGCTTCTTTTCCTTGGGGTGGCTGGAGGCTTGTTTTCTTCTTATCGATAACCACTCACTGCGTCGTCTGCAGCTGTAAATCAACGCGCTTTACTGCGAAGCTCCCTTGAGCTGCTTCAAGTCGGAAAGAGAATACAATTGCTTCTCCTGTCTCCAGGGAATACAATAAATTCAAAGCATCTGAGGAGCTCTAACTGACGGAAGTTGTGCTTGTTTTGCCTTGTGAATCATAAGTGATGGTAATGGACCAAGATAAATCTCTTAATTTGAAACAATGGTACTGATTTACGGATTTGAACCTTCATTAAGTATGATATAACAGTGTGCCATGTTTAATGTGAATTGTAGATGCTTCGATCAGTCGAAATCTAGGATAATACAAATTCAATAGCATTTTAATGTTAAACGTGTTGATAAATATTGAAAAAATATTGGTCACACAAATCTTGTTTCAAATGTTTACAGTAACGTAGAGCAATGTTAAGGAAGTGTGTTTAGAATATTATTTGGAATTGACAAAGATCCATTTCGGAATTGATGGCAATGTTATGCTTGTGAACTTGGAGCACCTGATAAACGAAATTTTCCTACCTGCTATCTTTTTCCCACGAAACAAGTGATATAACATAACAGCAAGTTCTGCGAATTTTGGCATCAGCTGAGAATGTGCTTACAATTTTACTCGAAATCGGTTCAGAACTCAAATTGATCAAGAATCATTTCTATTAAATTTGCAACGTCGTTGTGGTTCTTATAAGCCAAGAAATTGACTTTAACTGTCATGTCGTTTTTGCGACGTTAGCACCTTAGCATGATCTGAGTTAGGCGTGAGATTATCGCATTGAGAAGGATTGAAAATGAATGGGTAAAATCCAGAGGTTAATGTAAAACCCTCGATTTTTGTAACTCACTATGTTTATAACCCGAAACTCTATCGTATTTCATATTGGCCAAGAAGAACATTTTATGAGTCCAATTATCGAGAAACCACATACAAAAGTCATAATAGAGAAGTTGCAACCTATTAAATGTTCATATTTTGGCTATTGGATATTGTTAATTGACCCTCAAAACTAAAAAATTCACCATCGCCGAATTTTAAAACACCGTGATTGATTTTTAATGAATTTTTAAAAATCCACGCGCAAAAGTGCGCTCTCTTCTGAAACGTCACGAGCCTACGTCACAGGGCGCGAATGGGCAGCCTTCCGCCGAAGATCCCTTGTTTTCGCTAAGGACATTTTGAGCGCGCTGATATTTTTATTTTTTAGAAATTCAATAATCCTTTTGAACACACTATGGGGACCGGATTCGTTAAAGCACAATCTAAATAATCTTCCTCATGTAACATCAATGATGATATTCGAATATTTCCGAGAGGATGAGAGGTTTAATGTTCCAGAAACGCGAGGAGTTAAATGCGAGGAAATAAGCATTTTACGTTTCGTCTTCGAAGTCGAATGCGTGACCTTCGGCTTCTCCCGTAAGAGCGCATGATGTCACTTCCTATGCCATTTGACGTCACAAGCGCATGAACTTTAAAAATTAATTTAAAAAAACTACTTATCGTATCGCAAAAATTTTTTCAGCTATGATGTTCATACATGTTACTCTATCATATAAAAATAAAATTGAAAAATCGAAAACTTCCCTATTGTACAATAACTACTTGGAACTTTTAAACTCGGTTGCCTGCTTCGATAAACGAAGTAAATATTCATGCAAAATACCAGACAGCTCGGTTATCACATCCGGAGACTGCAGTTTCGTTCTTATTAGACCTCATTAGTCTGGAATCGTGAATAACCGAGCTGGAGACGGATGTCATCTCATTCAAGCTGAGACCACCAACAAGCTGGTGAAAAGTAAATTTATCTCACCAGCGAGTGTCCGCATGCTTAGGGATGGTAACTTACTACCCAGTACATATAATCCAAGGTCTTTTTGCTCACGAAAGTTGACGTTTCACAAAATTAAACCGCGACAAAAGTGCAGCAAAAGGTTGTTTTTATTATTTTAACTCAAGTTAACTCCAATTTGTTATTTCATTATTTTATCTTCGCTCCTGTGACTCATTCATGCCCCTCCCCTCGTTTTTTTTTTTATACAAGACTACACCACTGCTTCGTGTGGTAGAACGTGCGTTGTGTTATTATCACGTAAAGCAAGGGTGACGTATTTTTGATTTTACCGTTGATTCGAGTCATGTACAAAATAATATTATTTAAGTGGTAAAATGAAAAGGAACCACCTAGTAGTGCATCCTGTGCATTGGTTTGAATTTCTACACTGCGTACACATAGTATGTGCATTTGATTTGTAGAAACTAATAATTTCATTAGTATTCGCTTAAAATAGGTGAATCGGCAGGATAGTTGATAAAATATTCATTTATTTTTAACAAAACATGTTTCGCATCCTTGAGAAACAAAATGTCTTATTCTCTAGTCTAGATTGCTGGCGATGAAACTTTTCCCGAGAGTTAATACATCGACACATACTCTTGAAGTAAAAACACGTTATTTCTCAAGACTTACTTTCTCCGAGTCTAAAATAAAAATCAGTGTCAGAAAGCTCCTTCTTTTGCAATAGGTAAGTAAATACAGTGAAATACGTTTATCACGAAAACGCTTAACGTGAAAAATCGGTTAACACGAAACTACGTATCGGCAGTTTAATGCTCAAATATTTCAATAAGAAGTTTTTTAACACGAGAAAATGTTTTGGTCATCAGTTTCGTGTTAAATGTTTTTCACTGCATATCAATCTCTTTCTTCACAGTAAACGAAGCACTCAAGCAGTTTTATTTAATCATAATACGTTTTAATGTATTGAAAGGAAAAATTTATGAAAAATATATCTAGTAATCGGTTTTTCTTACCAATGTCCTTCTATTTAAAGTGTTTGTCTTACAATTATATTTAGGTTTTTGTTACACTATACTCAAAGTCATGGCAATTTGAAGCTCGGTGGAAACTATCTAGCGCCTTTTTGTGACATCAGTACCAATTTTCTTGGTGATATTGTTTTTCCAGACTTGGTGATCACTTGGGCTCCTCAGACTAGATTTTTAAACATTATTTAGTATACTAATTGTTATTATGAACGCGTTTCTCTTCTTCTTCTTTTTTTTTCTGTTTAATCTACGCCGTTCCTCGCTATACACCTTGATTGCCCGAGTGACTTTGTCATCCTGTGTCTATTCCAGTACCTTATAATACAACATCCATTCATTGTTTTTACTTGTACGAAGTGCGAAGTATTGTATTCATAAATCATGTTAAAACTTTAAGTTCTACCTAAATTTCCATTTTAATCACACTTACGAAAATTACTTTTTTTCAACAGGTCTAGATAAAAATGTATTTACGAATGTAAAAACAGTCGAAATATCCGTTTCTACCATCCCAGAGTCCAGTTAACTAGTTTTGTCGTGACGTCTGTACGTACGTGTGTATCTAGCATAACTCAAAAATGACTAGCTGTGTAGGAGGTTGAAATTTCGTGCATAGAACCCAGGGGTGCCCACCCCCTTAAGCGCAAGGGAGCATCCTCCGTAAATGTCATGAATACCCCCCACACACACAGAGCAAGAAACCACTCCCCAAAAAATGAGAAAAATACCCCAAAAAACCCCCTCTCCCCCTAAAAATTTCAGTGGCGTAGTCTGCGCCATGACCCTTTCCCCAAGTAGAACCTGTATAATAGCTAGTTTTTCCTCTCCTTTTTTGGTTGCAATCGAATGTTCCAAAAGGACTTCTTACTCATTCTTCATGGCAAATCACGTTAATTTTAAGAGGTTTTTCGCTATATGTAAATTGAAATCTTAGCGATATAAAGCCAGATTTTTTGTAACAAAAAAAAAATGCGGTTCCAAATACAGTTATACAGTATTAGTTTTGTAGATTTGGCTATATTCAGCGAGATTCCTATAAAACCACTGTTTAGAATTGTCGAAATTTCTACTGTGAATCTCTGTAAAACAATCTTTTCCGCATTGGTTTTCAATCTCGTAGTATAAGCAATTAGAATGTTCTTCCTGCTCACTCTGAGGAACTTTCAAATTATATTTAGGTTCCTTTCAGGTTTTTTAATTGTAAGTTCTGATTTGTGGTGCTAAAGAAAAAAAAAAGCACTTGAGTACACGCACCAACTTTTTTTTAGT
Source organism: Uloborus diversus (assembly GCF_026930045.1). Classification (NCBI taxonomy): domain Eukaryota; kingdom Metazoa; phylum Arthropoda; class Arachnida; order Araneae; family Uloboridae; genus Uloborus; species Uloborus diversus. Next base: position 97,932,606 of record NC_072737.1, read on the forward strand.
TATGTTATGTAAAAATATAGATAATTTAATCGGAAATCATGAGGTGTCCTCTTGACCACACCAGATGTTTTTTTATTTTTTTACCCTTTTGTTGGAGCTTTATCATTTAAAAATATTTCTTATATATATTTTGGTAAAATATTAAAATCATTATTTTTATGTGGAGAGAATTAGAATTCACTGAAAATCGCAAGTTTTTTAATAAGATGAAATCACATAAAAATTGCAGAAAAATTTATTAATTTCTGTTATACATATGTATTTTATAAGCTACTTACTCTCTCCCTCTCTCTCTCTCTTGGGTGGGACATGCTTTTTAGTCCTCACCAAAAGCCAAAATGAATGACAGCAATTACTAAGTTAATTGCGAATAATGTTAGTGCGTGAATTTCAAGAATAAGCCTAAGTAAACATAGGTTTGTTGAGTTTGAGCGTATGAAACTTTTTGAACTTAGAAAATAACCCTGGTTTCTCAGGCTGGTCATCAATTCAAGTCATCAATTTAAAAGCTTTTGAAGTGAAACTTTTTATGCGAGTGCTTTGAAATTCTGATCTGTTCCTATTTTGAGCAACGGGAGTGACGTAGATGGTTTGTAATTGTTGCCAAAAACAATGGAAAATAATGCTAACCGTAAAGTTAAAATACTTCCCCTTTTTATGTATAATTGAATCCAAAAAGCAATGAAAAAATAGCAGTAATTATAAAGTTAATTTTGTTAATAAAATTAATAAATAAGTTTTAATACTAAGCATATACATTTTTGTGTTATTTGGGGCATTTCAAACTTTTTAAATAATGCAGGTTTTCGAAGATTTCTTTGATTCAAGTTCAGCCGTTCAGCCTTGAAATTGGTTTTTTAAACTTTTATAAACAAAATGAACTTTATAATTGCTATTATTTTTCATTCTTTTTGGCTACAATTAAAAGTGGATTTCGAGTATTGTTTAGTTTTCTCGTTGTTTATAATCTGTTTTCTTCATTGAAATATACAATTTTGTTGTGAATGTTCGCCTAACATAAAGTTAGCCCAGAAAGAACAAGAGCATGGTGTGATAGAAACTGGGGGTGAAGTGACAGTTTATAATGTAAAAAAAAAAGTTAATTTTACTTCTATTGCATGTCTTTGCGACACAGTATTTTTCTTAACACCGCACTTTTTTCGAGGATGGCTAAATGGAAAACTAAAATAGCCTTTGCAGTTTTAAAGATTTTAAAAGAAAACCATTGTAATTCAAAGTAGTCGAATACACATTAACTTGTCTCATCCCATGACTGACTTAAAAGAATTTCGCAAACAGTTTGTGGCGATGCAGTTATCATCACGAACCGCCTACCTGTATCTTGTTTCGTTTCCGTGCAACAGATTAAAAAACTATATCCGCGGAGTAGGGGGGGGGGGTGAGGGGGGAGCCACACAAAAAGTCAAACTCCTACAGTGAATCATAAAGTGTATCATTTCATTTCAGTTTGGCAAGAATCGTAATTACGGGGTTAAAAGGGGCCTTGTCAGAGAATGAAAAGCTCCCGCGAAAAATACCTGTTTCGTTTTGGAAATCGCAAAAACAAGAGTAAAGAATAAATAAAAGTGGCGTATCATTGGGAAGTAAACCTGCCACAGTTATAAACGAAATTGTGATGGATTACGCGCGGTGTTCCAATGGCTGACCGTTGCGCCATCTGGTGGATGTAAGGTGAAGGATGCGTGAAGTGGATTTTGCTTGTTTTGAATGGAGCGAAAAATCGACTTTACAGGAGAAATTGAAAAACATTTTTTGCATTGACACCATGCATGGCACTACGTTTATTGCTCTGACAGTTTAAATTAGCGCTACTTGGGTGGTTTATGCCTTCGTTATAAACATATTTTATCTGGAATACAGTTTTACAATGCTTGTTGTTTTTTGTCATATACAATAGTGCAGACACAAAATAAAAGGACGGAATGGTGAGATATATTTTCAAAAGGTTATAGCTATCTCTTCAAAAGGACACATTTATTGTATTTACAGAGCTCTAACTGCATCTAAATGTTACTTTTTTTTAATTCCTGGTTTGACTCTTTACTTTGATGTTGATAGTGACATGAGTATCTAGCTTGAATGAAGTATAACCCCTTAAGTTTATAGATGTGTATTGAATTTCGATTTTTTTTTTTTTTTTTTTTGTGGTACTCTGTAATATGGTGCCTTGTGACTCAGTTCAAGGCAAGCGTGCCATTTAGAGATCAAGAGTATCACGAGAGCAACAGTAAGAGTAATTGGAAGAGGGGAGAGGGATGTCCTGCTGCATTATTCTTGGCGGCTAAATTTGGCTTGATGACGTAAGCGAAAAAAAATCGCAAAAATCTATGTATTTCCTGTTTAAGGAAAAATTGCTGAAAGACCATGAAAGATAAAGGAAAGGAATTGATGATAACCTTAAAAGTTTATCTAAAAACAATTATTATTCAGTTCTTACTTGTTTTGAAACTTTGAACAGATCTCATCTTTTTCAGAGAAATCAGAGTTTCGAATGGTGTAAAGATTTTTAATGTGGAATAAGTTATTCGTCTCCATATTATGATTGTATATTATCTCTTTCTTTTTGCGATCTTATGTGTAATTGCTTCTGGGTATTTCATATTCATGGCTGGTGCACTTTATGGGAAAATATGAACATTACTATGGATAAAAAGCAAACAACTTAAAAAGTTGAAAACAACAAAAATTTCCAAATTTTACGCGTTAACTTATTTTTGTCTTGAGTTTAACAATAAGCACAAGTACCTACTATAACTTTTAGAAAGAAAAACCCTTTCCTATTTTCTGACAATGTGTTACATTTGTAATAGATTTCACTTTGTGTTACCATGCTTATTTTTCTTTTTCCTGTATTTATGAGTAAATAGACTAAATTACTATTCGGATACTAGAATTTGTATCACAGAGTATATTTAAATCGATTTAATAAAATATGAATAACTAATTTAGGGCATGAACATTCCGTCAAAGGCTATTGCAAAATAGCCTTTTAGAAAATGGTGCCAATTTGTAACTTTACTACTAGCGGATAATTTGATTCGCAAAAACAAAATAAAAAGTGGTGTATATGCTGTGTCTAGACTTAGGAGATTAAGAGAACTACACAGTGACCTATGCACTAAGTAAATGATAGCGACAGCCTTCTGTACAGAACATGATTTTTTTTTCTTTGCTGATCCAAAGTTATTCCTGTAGGCGGAACAGGTACTGCTCATTTTCAAGGAAAATTATGTTTTTTTTAATTTTAAGTATATAATTAACCGTTTATTAGTTAAAAATTAAAGAAACAGAACAGAAGCATAGGGTTAAATTCCAGCGCACATACAATATTTTTGCTTTGTTCAATTTATTCTGCATGAAAATACTGCTCAATAACTCCTTAATTGCCACGTATGCTGAGTGGCGTCCCGATTAGAGGTCTCGAACGCCAGTTACGAGAAGTCACTGTGACCTTTCAAAAATTTCCTTATTCAGCAAATTTGGTGTGACGATTCGGCGAAATTTGGAGCTCTATTCGGCAAAATTATCCTAATTCAGCGAAATCCGAAGTTCCATTTGGCAAAATTATCATTATTCGGTAAAATTTGGAGTACCATTTGGCAAACTGTGATTTTCTGCCCTCACAAAATTTAAGTTCGGGGCTCCCTTGCATTATGTGATCTGAAGTAGTCAGGGGAGCGCAGTTCGGGATGATAAGGTATATGCGGCAGTTAAGGAGTTTTAATGTTACCATTAGATAATGAGAAATTGAATAATACTTCAAATCTTCGTCAACTTACCTAGAAACTTATTTGATTTTATCATCCTTATACGATACGAGAGCTATCAGGCGATGCGAAAATGATCAACTAAGTTTTCCAAACTTAAGAAGGAACTCAGCTGTCAATTCTTAACAAATTTCTCCGAGGAATTCCAGGATTGGGAGGATCCGCTTCGCTTCCATCCGGTAACAAAAGGTCGATTCCCGAATCAATCACAGACCCCCCTGTCAGTCAGTCCCTAACGCTGTAATTAGGTGTGTGACGGATGCATCTCGGACGGACTGACATTCCGTCCAGGGTAATATATCGATGCAAAAACCTTCACCTGAGGGGGTGGGTCCAGCAGTGGTAAACAAGCTCCAACCCCACCCCCCAAAATTGGTGCTCCTTCTTGTTGCTGCTGTCGTCTGTGTCTCTGTCAGCTCTGATGATCATAATTTTAAGTGGTGTTTGTTCTTGATGGATGGATTTTAAGGGGTTTCTAAGCCCCTCCCATTGCCATAGTTCCGTTGATCAATTGTTGTTTTGACTTTCTCTCCTTAACTTTCAAAAAGGAAACGTAAGCTTAACTATAATTTTGTAAGAGGGAATAAATGCATGCCTGCTATAGGAGGATGCAGTCTCTGTAAAAGTAGTAATAACAGAAAATATTGAGTTGGCGATGGTGGCATGTAAATGTGGCAGCGGGGGGGGGCGGATGCAGACTACCATTTTGGGGGGGGCATGCTGAAGAATATAAGGTTTTTGGTATGAAACATCTCTGAAGCTGCTTGGAAGGACGGATAATATTGTCACTTGTTTAAGGGGGTTGAGAGGGGCATGACATTCTTGACCTTCCCCTGTGCTCCTGAAATATGGTCCCTCTCAGTTTTTTTCCCTTAATTATCTCAACAAAATGTCCCAAATGTAACCTTTTCATCAATTTTAAATCACTTCTCTTCACCAGTCTTTCGACAAAAAAAAAAGAGTGAGAGAGAGAGAAAATGCACAACCGCCAGGAAAAAAAAGAAAAAATTGTCATTTGTATAAATAGTTCAGTTTTACAGACATTCATGTTTCTGGTCAATTGACATTGAAACTGGTACCTCCATCATTCATTTAGAAATTTGATTTACCAGAAACAATTCTATTGATAAATAAAACTATTAAAGTTGAAACTTAAATTCCTTATATTGTCATTATCTTTCGTAATCCTGTTTCCTGACGTGAACTTCCATCTTTTCATGGCGTCATTGGAATGTTTTTGTTTGGGCTGAAAACAACCGATTCCGCACTGATTTCCTTTTGACCCTAACGAGAGTTTCTGTGTCTAAAGTTTGTTCTACATATTTTGTTGTGTGAATAAATACTGGCAGAAGCTTAGACTTCCAAATCAGAATCAAAAGAGTAGGCATATTCATAAAGATAGTGATACTGACTTTGACAGTCATGGCACCTTTACAATTTGCAAACTTGTATGGCTTAATTTTTAAAATTTAGATTTATTCATTAACCTGTCATTGTCCAGTCCTTTTGATGTCTTGGGTAACTAAATTGTCAATTTTCTTAATTTGAAAAATCAAATATTTAGTACAAAATAAAAAGGCCAAATCCTTTAAACACAAACCTGTAACCTTTAAAACCTTCAGAAAAGTACTGCCATCTAAATTGAGCGCAAATCAACTTTTCCCGAAATAAATTCGGGTTTTACAGAGAGATAAAGCCGAAATAAACTTATTCCGATATATTTTAGGAGGGGGGTAAGAATTTGATGCACTGGAAAAATATTGCCGGAGTAACGTTCGGGCGTGATATTATGGAGCACCAGTACTGTGCCCAAGATTATTTTGGACATGACAGTTAAAAGGTCAACTACTTCAGGTGAAATGTTTTTACTTATGAAGAAGGGAACTGCACTATCAACACGAACTGTTTATACAAATTATAAAGCAGTACAACTTTCTTCTTTATCGTTGGTGTACTTAACAAATAACGCCATGGTGTTCATCTGAAGGATGAAAATTCTTAACAGAGCTGTTCATTCAACTACGTTGCCTGAAAAATAAGTCACAAAATTATCTAAGAATGGTTCTATTAAGATCAATTCAAAACATTGAACATGAGATTTTCTATTCGCAACTCCAATAAACTATAGGCGGCGCTACAGCCACTGTATAATGGCGGATGAAAAAGGTAAAACAAATGCCGTAACTTATAACTTGCGTTGACACTTAGTGAATGACAGTAATTTTTCATCGTGTTTGTGAGAAGCTTTCTTTTCTATTCTTCTGAAATTACATTACACCATAAACTGTCTGAAGCCTGTAATTTACCCCCCAAAAAACACGTGGAATGGAATGTTTTACCTTTTTCTTTAGTATTATTAATCACCACAAGGTAGCGTATTCAAGTTCTGGAGTTGCAAATTATTTTCTTCTTAATAACCATCAAGGTTAAGGAGGAGGGATCACGACAGAATTTTCATGCTAGCAAGGGGTATCAGGTGCCAAACGATGTTGAGGCCTTCTGGTTTGCGTCAATGAAAGAACATAATCGGAAGAATTTGTACACTGAACACAAGACTAAAAACTAAAAAACTTCCCGTTTGTAGAACAATGTTTTCGTTTTGAAACAGTGTTTGTTCTTGAAGGAGGAACTTTGTTCATTTTTCATTTAAAAAACTAAACTAGTTTTCATGAAGTTGTTTCTATGTTAAAATCTAAATCATGCTTAAGGAAAAAAATGCAGTTTGAATGCAAAAGATGTTCTATATCAATGACCTGTCTTCGAATTCCGGATTCGAATGAAGAAGCATCCTTTCGATTTCGAGTATTTATTCTTCCATATCAAATGCCCCATCCTTCGCAATCAGATTTATGGTTGCATTTCAAACGAAAACGCATTTAAACACCTCTCCGCTTCCCTCCGTGATCCATAAACAGATACACAGAGAATAACGCCATCACCTCGGCGTTCGAAATCTAACGCGATAAGTCTGGCACGTACCGCCCAGAGAACGGTATCTCATCTCTGAAAGAAAATATCGACCTGCACCGCATCACGTTATGATTTAAATGCCGCAATACCTGTCATTGTGGGGCTGCGTTTGCTTGAGGATCTGAGGGGTTTGCTAAATTACGCCTACCCTTCCAAGTCCTGACCCGCAGTTTTGTTGCACTCGGAAGGAACATTTTTCCTCAGTCTGATACCCGGATGTTAATGCTGGGGAAAATGGTTCAAATACAGGGTTTACAAATGTCCCGCTTTCTTTTTAAAACTAGAAAAACTCCAGTCAAGGTATGACGGATGAAAATTGCTTTTATATTTGAACGAAGCCATTGCCTGTTTGGTGATATTTTGATACTTAAAATTGTTACCCTAACTCCAGTGGATGAACCCTCAACTCCACTAGGTAGCGTTCATTGTTGACCATTTTTTCGTTTCTTCATTCCCTTGAAATGACACAGCCTTACCAGTAAAACTCTTAAGTTACTGGATCGAGTTTAGCCTTGACACAATAAAGCAGCCTTTCCCTGCATGTTAAACATTATCAAAACATATTATCAAATTATCATGCCGTGGCGCGAGTTTCATTGTTGAAACTCGCGGGTTACTCGATCATTGGCTATTATTTATATGAGGATGCCACTGCCGATAAATTTATTTTATAAATTGTCGAATGTAAACAAGTTATTAGAATATCACTATGAGCAAAAACTAAATAAATACATAAATAATATTAATAATAATAATTGTTTAAAAAATACACAGTATTAATTTTATTTTGAAAACATAGTAAATGAAATACATCGATTAAAATCATTGCATTGTAGAAGTACTGTCGTACTTCTACTTATATTCAAGACAAAGGGGCTCCACACCCTGCCCGCCACCTAGGGTACTTAATGCTGCCTGCGGCGGATAACAATTGATGAATTTAATGCTTTTACCTCTGGAGTTTCTCAGAACATCCAGGGGTGTCACGACATCACTGAATTCTTTCAGGACATCGTCGGGACTAGATGTCCGGTCCCTTGAGATTTATAGGAGGTCATTGCATCTGCTGTTTATCTTTACCTGTTACTTCGAAGGATGTCGTCCACCAGGACCACGCGATGAGAAGTGGCATTATCATCCTTGAATAAGAATCCAGGACCAACAACTCATTGAAACAAGTGAGTATAAGACGCAAGTACTTTATCTCTGTACCTTGTACTAGAAAAAGAACTCGACACATTCGGTCGTGGTCATTAAGCAGGATTCCTACCCACAGCAGGACTCTCTTTTAAAAGAGACACCTTTCCGTGATGTTTCCTGTTATATGAAAAAGTGTCCCACGTTCTCTCCATTTCCTTATCCGGCAAAAACCTGTCTTCAGTTTAAAGTGGGAATCGTCTCTTTACACCACATTGCTCTTCTGTGCAAAACTCCATTGCCGTAGTTCCAAACTCCAGCTTAAACATGCCTTTTAAGCGCTGGCGGTTTTCTTTCCTATTACTGACCCACACTAATGAATCTCCTGTAAGCACTTTGTCTTGAAAATTGAACCTCTGTAGCGGCTGTGGGCGCTTTACCCACTTCTCTGGCACAACTACAACACGCTTTTTTTTTTAAATATCAGTCTTGCCTAACTGTCATTATTTTATACCAGCCTCGTACTAGTCGTCGAGTATCGTCTCCCATACTTTTGAAACCTCTGCCAGCGTCTTGAGATCACACTCTGAGGCACATCGAGTAGTTGAAACTCTTCAGTTTGCGATCGTCCAGATTCCAGCATTCCGATAATTCTTCTTTTAAAAAGCATGTTTAGTATCGAAGTGTGTCTTTGGGGCCATCATTTGGCCTTTTTGATCATTAAACTCAACCTTTATAACTGGTAATTCTCCCTATACCTCCCTATACCAATTTAGTGTTTTATACTCATTCTCACGTGCGCATAAGTTTTTCACTTGTCAACGTCTACTGCAATATTTTCCTTGTGCGCAACCTTTCATAGCCAAATCAAGATTCTTCATAAGTACTTTCGAACAATTTGACCGATATAATTGCTTAAATTTTCACACATTTTACGAATTATGTTTAACTCGTGTACACCAGTGTATGTCCTATATACTCAGGGTTGGTAAAGAAACCGGTTTTTTGATTTTTTAAAAAAAAGTTTTTTGGTTTAAACCTGGTTTTTTGGTTTAAATCGGGTTTAATTGGTTTAAATACTAATTGTCAGAAAAACTAATTTATTATAGGAAAATCATGAAGATTTTATCATTTAATTGTTAAGAAATGTTTAATATTCATATTTGTACCTATTTTTTGTAATTAACTAAGTAATTAGGAGAAAAATCCTGTATTTTCATTTTCTCATACGTAAAGAACTCTTTCGGAGAATATTGTTTTAAAATCTATAACTATTATAAAAAATACAATACATTGATGGGTCTTGGTTTAACTAATCAAAGAAATAATTTACTGTGATAGTTCAGACATTATTAATTACAAATAACGAAGAATAAATTCTTGCAAATTAATTTCCTCATAATCGTTGCTATCTACTATAAATAAAAAAGTTCTTAAGCTTGGAAAGTATTTTGCAGTATCTACAAATAAATCATAAGTCTGATGCACTTTAAGTTAAAATTTATATACTCCATGCATCGCTTCGATGGTACCTAATCTAACTCAATAAATCTTAAGTAATCAAGCAAATTAGGTAGTAAATGAAGTTTTGGTTGACATATGCTTCTTAGACTACTTTGAAATGCAAAAGACTGAAAAATAATGATAATTGAATAAATAAAAAAAGAGCTACTTGGTTTTTTTTCTCCTTGTAATTGTAGGCAAACTTAATTAGTCTGCCTTGTATATTTATGTACCTAATAGGAAAGCTGCGTTGATTTAAAAAAAAAGGAGAGAAACTATTTAGCAAACTCGCATTACCTTAAAAAATATTAGTTTCTAAACTTATTAGATCTGTAATTTACCTATAAAGCTTTGCTAGGTGCTTTGCATCAATTAGATTTTACTCTTTGCAATAATGTGTAAAATTTATGAAAACATTTGGGGAAAAACAATGAAGTTTTTCAAAAAAAAAAAAAAAAAAACACATTTTTGAAAAAAAAAAACACTTTTTTTTTAAAATCACATGGTTTAAACCAAACAATCCTGTATATACTTACTAGGGTTTCCAATCCCGAATCCCGCGGGAACCCGCATGATATTTAGCGGAATTAATCCCGTGGGATTGAGAGTCAAATTGCGCGAGGTTTCCAATCCCGCAATTTTTTTCCTTGCAAACGTTTTCCAGCTCTTGCTGCTCCTAAAACGACTATTTGCCCAAGCATCATCTGAAGTTTGAATCCCTTTCCTCCTATATCTACAAGAAGAGCAAGAAAAACGTTGTGCCATATATGATGAACGGTAGATTTACCATTTAAGAACACAATAAAAATTGAGTACCTATTTCTGTGAATGAATTGGTATTCTCTTTCGAGTTTTCAGTTATCATCGTTCAGGAATTTAGAAAATGTGTACAATTTAAAAACATTTTCGAAAAATATCACTAAAACTTTCGAAAAATATCACTAAAACTTAAAATCCAGAAAATTACGCTTTAGAAAAAATAGGGAGAGTGCAATATAGATTGCAAAACCAGCAGGGGTAGCCTCGTGCAATGTTGGAGAACATCTGTAAGCTTAAGGAATACACTCGAAGCCTTTAACTTAAAAAGTGCACAACTTTTTTCTCCAAAAAAGAAAGCAATGTAAAACCTGCCTTTAATTGTATATTCGGCACGACTCTAAACGAGGCGACAGAAACTGAGATGAAACACAGGATGACTCGCACGATAGTGCAGTAAGTTAAGCTTAAGTTAAGTTTTTGAATGTATCTTTCAAGTGAGAGGTAAAATCAGCGAAGTTATCCAAAACCTTTTACTGAGACCACGACTTGGTGAAACCAAGCAGCACTCACCCTTTGCTGTTTTGAATCAAATGAACTGATACAATGACAAACGTTAATGAAGCCACAAAGGTATTTTCAATGCAAGTTAAATTGGATGCAGCAAAACATATATCCAATAGACATCGTTTTTGCCCAAAATTTGCAGTTCTTCAGCACAAACCAAGCATAAGAGAAAAAAATCCTCTTCAGAAAGTGATGAAGTTAATGGTGATCTTTTGCTAAATGTGTCCCCAGTTATTTAATTTCAGAAAAAACAACTACAGTCTAGCCACAGCAGGTGTTTTCATCAAGCGCATTATTTTTTAAGCAAAAATCCTTTCTCAATCCATACGAGCAATGCTTTGTTAAGACGCATTAGAATCTTTTAGGGCTCACTTTTGCACAAACTTTAATACTTAATTTACTTTTGCTAAACAATAATTACTAATTGGATTCTGACTTTGTAGTGCTCTACCATTGGTGCACGGAAGCTGAAAAACAACTAATTCAGGTTAAAAAAAAGCAGTCTTTCCTAAAAAGCACAACTTTTTCTATTTTTTGAAAATACAGTCAATCCCACGGGACTTTCTCCTTACAATCCCGAAATCCCGCCGGACTGAAATAGGTGCGGGATTGGAACCCTAATACTTACACAAAATCTACTGAACCAATTTTAACGAAAAATGACATGCATGTTAATTGCGTTGCCATTTAATAGTTCTATATGAAAAAATGTTCATATATACTCACTCTACTACAAAACTTCTGAGTCCTTACAGGTTCAACTTATTGACTGTTCAGCGTAAGCAAAAAAAAAAAAAAAAAAAAACGAAGCAGGAAAAATGTTTAAAAAAGTCCTCAGACATGAAATTATTTGGAATTTTTATTTAGAATATGCTTTAAATCATTGTGAAAGTGTTTAGAAGTCTTTTTAAAGTTCTTCGTTTTGCTTTTTATTTGTGGCACGAAACGATCCCTTAATTTTTTCTTAGTGATGTACATTGAGGTTTGTAATGAATTTTTTATTGTTAATTCCCCACACACACGAGCCACATGAGCACGATCATTTTAGTTTTGTCTTTCTTTCAATTTCATTCGAATTTCTTCGTGTGATGGAGCACTCGGGTGCATCCGACAAAATTCTATTCTTCTATATGCTGACATCTCTCGAAATTGAAAAAAAAAAACGTTTATTTTAGCCTGGTCGTAGCACATTTGAGCTACTTGAATGTTGTTATGTCTTCTTTTTTTACTCTGGTACTTATGTAAGTTCAAGTGAATATTATTTGTGCAACACCGATTTATTCTTACTTGAATTTATTTATTTTTTCACCTTGAGGTTCCCCGCACCTACCGTTTGCGCAGTGTGTCGGTTTTAGATGCTCAGGCTATCCGAGCAGATGAAACCCCTAAGACAGTTCAATACAATATAATGCAAAGACAAATGCAAACACAATTACAAAACAAACACAATACAGTACAGTACAAGACAATACAATATAATGTCAAAACATACCTTTATGACCCTTGGTATAGGAAACTCCCCCTGGAAAATTGTATAGAAAGAGGGAATTTAGTTTTATGCGACAGTGTTGAGAATACTTGAATGTAGTTCAGAGAGAATAATGATATTGACTGATACTTTTTTTTTTTTTTGGTACTCTGTGACACTAGAAAAAGAAACACTAGTAGACCTAGATTTAACGTTTAAAAAACCACTTAAAATGTTTCGCACAGGCGTCACTGGTTCTGTACAAATTTCGTATTTGTCAACAAATAAAATACTTGTAATTGATATTAATAGTATAAGGCTTTTAAAAGGATTTTCAATTTTCCTACTTGAGTCTACATTTGCGACCCAGTCGGGGTTTTTTTCAATTTTTAATTTTAGTTGTTTTACTTTAGCTCTTGCGTCTGTATTTAGATTAATCTGTTGATTAAAATTTCTGAATTAGAAGTTTTTTCTTTATTTGATGTTTTTTTTTTTTTTTTTTTTTTTTTTTTTTTGCAACCGCATTTGATGAAGACATACTGGCAATCAAGTTTGCTCTACCTCAACTGATTTGCCACTTTAATAGATTCTCTAGAGCTGTTATAACTCTTTCTAAAGCTGTTTCCTTAGCCTACACCGCTTCTACATAGTTCTTAGTATTTTCTGCGGACTCAGTAACCTGGGATAGGTCATGAACAGTAGAATAGTGACTAATTGATCCATTGCCTTGCATTAACTAAGCTTTCTCTTGTGAATCGCTATTGGGAGGACGGGTCTTTCGGATTCAGAAACTTACTGGCAATAATAACTTTTTTCTTTTTGTTTATTTATGTGTTCTTTGGTTTAAGTGCCAGTTGATTTGCTACAACTATAGTTGTCTTTAATCTGTTCTATTGGGGAAAAACGGAAGCATCATCTTTGTCAAGTATAATTACAATGCATATTAGTATTGAAATTTGGAATTTTTGTTATTAAAAAAAAGCGGCCATTTGTTGGTCTCTCTCTCTCTCTTTTCTTTTTTGAGGTTTAGCATATTTATGATCGAAGCAATAATAATCTATAGTAAACCGTTCATTGTTGTTAAAGTAGTAGTAGACTGTCTGGAGGAAATTAGAAATCGGTTCAAGGTGGACAAATGAGGGGGATTCTATGTTTGGCACCTTTTTTAGTCTTTTAGGTTTCTTTTCATGAATCGTCTTACTTTTGATTTTCAACTATTTCACGATCATTTTGAAATCAAACTGCCTTTTTAACTAAATTTTTAAGGGAACATTGTTGAAGAACTACTTAGACAAAGGTTATGCTGTTTAACTCTCCAAATGTTGACATAGTAAAGGTACAAACTTAATGCAACTATCGTTTAATTGCTGTTTGAAAATACTGGCAGAGGAACCTCGAAAGAGTTCCACTATAGGCAAATTTGTAACCATTACTAACCTTCATCAGGGCCGGATTTAGCTTTTGAACCACTCCGTGCAAAAGGGAAAAATTGCGCCCCTTTTGAACTGCATGTATAAAGAGCCCCCCCCCCCCCCCCCCCCCCCCCCCAACAAATGAAAAAAGCACATGATCTTTTTTACATTTTTTGGCAAACACATAAAATGTGTCAAAGTAACTTGGCAATTAATGTAAATTGTAAATAACAATTTTCAAATCGGTTGACAGATTTGATTCTGGTGATTTCAAATTCTCCATTCGTAAGACAGCGATCTGAGAGAGAGAGAGAGTAGATCTAACGTCTGTGGCTTAAGTGGGAGTAAAAAAGCCAAACCCTGCGGCGCGACAGTCCATGAGGGCCGAGGCCTACTGTGCCCAACTCAGTTTTCCTGACCAGGGGCTCTGGGTTGCAAGGCATACGACCCGGTTAGGTGGTCAGCCTAACGCGGAACCCCCAGTGTTTGGTTCCCAAGTGCACTTGGTACTCATTTTATCGACCCACTGAAGGGATGAACGGCTGAGTTCGCGAAGCGCTATGAGCTCACAAATCAGGGGACTTGTGTTATCTATGTGGAATCTAGAATTAGTAGAATTATGCTTATGTGTTACATGCATATTACTAATCCTTTTTCTATGTTCAAATAAATAAATAAAACAGTTTGAATTTTGAGATTTTGAAATCAGATTATGTTTTCTGCAATCACGAATTGCGATAGGACTCTACTCCTTGGGTTCTACTAATGGCTCTTATCGCAACAAAAATTAGAATTTAAGACTTTAAAATTCAAATGAATGCCAGGGGCTGGTTGTTATGTGCTGAATGTTGTGTGCTGAATACTTTTTTCGCGAAAAAAAGATTGTGTACAATCGACGGTCGTTTCTAAATAATTCGATTCCGAGGCACGTGGACGCCTGCATTATAATAGAAAAATAAAATCAAGGGACGGGACGTCGTTCAACGGTCAAGTGAAAACAATAAGCAATTCGTGATTGCTCAAAAAAAAAAAAAAAAAAAGCAATGTGAACATTGCGTCATGGGTAAATTTTGCGCCTAAATAGGGGGTCTAGGGGTTACACCCTGGAAAGTTTTCTGAATAGTAGCTCTGAAAACGCTATTTTAGACAATCTTTGATGATTTGATGATGGAAGAGAAGGAATGTTAAGGGGACCTTAGTTTGGAATTTTTCGAACTTGAGGCTCAAAACAAAATTTTAAACGATTCGAAATTTTAATTCTGTACACAAAATTTGAAAAAGAGAAGGGAAGAAGAGGTTGTCAAAGCGTCTAGAGAGGAAAATTTTCCAAAAAAAAATTTAAAAAAATGCAGTTGTTAGCAATCTTTGTCTTTTTTTATTTATTTCTAATGGGACTGTGTTAGAGGCTTTGACTTTTGTAGACCTAGTGCGATCTCCCGATGTCGCATCCGTATCAGATGGAGGTACCTGGGCTCTTACAATGCGAAACTGAGCTGGGAATTTAATTTTCCCGAGAGTACTTCAAGCCAAACGAATAATCGAAGGATCTTTCACATGCCGCAAAATCATACGACCCGGGCGTTGTCTATTTTATTCATCTTGAAAATCCATCGATTAAAGCCAGGTTTGAACCTTTGTCTTCAGGCGTAAGATGCCAACGCCTAACCATTACACCACTCGGTCGGCAGGCAACACTTGTTAAAGTAAGGGAACGGAATGGGATCTGGGATCATCCCCCATACATTTTTCGTCCAAAATACGTAATTGTAAGTAATTGTAAGAGAAGGAATGGGATTGGAGAAATCTTCATTAGTAAATTGTCAGAAGTTTTAATTTCCAAAATCGCAGTTTTAGACGATCTTCGGGATGTTAGGATGAGGAGAATTTAGTGCCTCTCCACTCGGAATTTTTCGAAATTGAAATCGTTTAAACAAAAGTCGACCTTTAAAGGTGGAAAGGGAAGGTTGTAAAAACTTCCGCGAAAACTTTTCAAAATTGAAATTATAATTACGCAAATTGTAAGCAATCTTTGATGACGTTAGGGTAAGGGGTAAGATTTGCGGAGACTTCCTCGGAAATTTTTCAAAATTAAAGTTTCGAAAACAACTTTAGACAATCTTTGATGATGTTATAGGGATCAGGTTTTAGGGTTCTAGGGTTTCCCCTAACCCTGGGAACTCTTTCAGAATACAGTCCTAAAACCGGAAATATTAAAACTTTTAATTTTCACCCTTACCTTACATTTTAACATGTTTGAATTCAAACGCTTACAGCCCCAGAAGTATATTTTATTGATTTGGACGGTGGTGTTTTTATTTATTTATTATTTTATTTTATTTTTGACTTTTGTGTGACAACAATGGTCATTTTTCTACTATGTTTCATTTTAAATATCGTGTCTCATTAATCTCCTGCAGAGTTCTTGTTTTAACCTTCGTTTCTTCCCTTCAACCATTTAACAACTTCTAGTGCGACTTTTCATATCAATCGTTTAAATCTCACTTCTCTCAATCTCTCTCTACTTTGATTTATCTGTTTGAACCATATTTTAACGGCATATACATTTTTTAGCATTCAGCTTTGAGATTTTCATGGTAAGAAAAAAATGAAAGAAAGAAAAACAGAAACAGAAAAACATCAGCACCCCAGACGCTATCTTGTTTATTTATAAATTTATGCATTTTTTAGTCTAAAGCGTGCCATGAGTTTCCAAATTGCACTGAATACTGTAAGAGCATTTTTTTCGCGAGGCTTTAATTTTCGCAACCCCGTCATAATAAAAATTTTTAAACCTTGTAAAAAATCTTTTTACGTCGGATTTTTCAATTTTCGCTTCTGTTTGCAAAAAAAAAAAAAAAAACCCGATGGGAAATCACTGCAATCTTCCAAAAATTTCATAATTCGGGACATTTTGCCTGATGATTCTGAAAATTTGGAGACATAATCTTTACTAATAATAAAGCTGAAAGTCTCTCTGGATATCCGGAGTGACGCGCAAAGCGCCTAGACCATTCGGCCGATTTTCATGAAATTTGGCACAAAGTTAGTTTGTAGCATGGAGGTGTGCACCTCAAAGCGATTTTTCGAAAATTCGATGTGGTCTTTTTCTATTCCAATTTTAAGAACAAAAATATCATAAGATAGACGAGTAAATTTCGAAATTATCATAACGTGGAACCGTAACATGGACACAAGCCAATTGGCGAGATACTAAATTATAACGTGGAACCGTAACATGGGTGCAAGCCAAGTGGCGAGAAAATTCACCATACATTATTTGTAAATATACAGGCGAACCAAAAGACCTTTTATTTTTTCTATTACAGGCAAAGCCGTGCGGGTACCACTAGTTGAAATAATAAAATGCCTAAATGTAATTATTTACTAAAGATGTAAGCACATGTGTGAATATCCATAATTTATCATTCTGCAGAGCTCCGTTCGGCAGAAAAGTTCTCTCCTCTTAAAAATTTAAGTTCGAGGCGCCCCTGCTGGTGTTGATCCTACTTATGACAAAATGATTTTAAAGTCTCTGTAATTAGTATAAAAGAACTAACCCCTTTTACTTCAAACTTGTGCAGACTACGGTTATAGAATAGATAAAGGGATATCGCGATGCGCCCTCTTCATTTGTAGATGGTGCCAGTATTTTTTCCAGAGAACTTAGTTTTTTTTTTTTTTTTTTTTTTTTTTTCAGGAGCTCAGTTGCAAATATTTTTCATATTTTGATTTGGCAATTTTGCGCCCCTCAAAAATCTTTACTCCGTGCCGGGGCACGGACTGACGGAGTATTAGTCCGGCCCTGCCTTCATCACACTGTTCAACTAAAATAAAATAATTTTTAAGACCCCCAACAGAACATTTTCGTTGAAGATTAAAATTATAATTTCTAAATCTACATACACTTTTCTATATTCTAAAACCTATTTGAATTTCTACTACCTGTGTAGCTCAAAAACTGTCCTGTCTTGGATTTGCTTCAATTCCACAACTTACCAGAAATAGGTAATTTATAATGCGCTATGAATAAAGCTCTAAACTCTAGGTTAGCGGCCACCTGTCGCCAAAAATCAAGTCTTAGTCACCAAAAGTAGTGAGCAAGTGTGATTTATTTGTTAAAAATCATGTTGTATAATGTATATCGTGCTACGTGCTACGACAACACGCTTTAATCCCGAGACCTTCAGCGCGTCAGTCCAACTCGGCAACGTAATTCAGAGCAAACACCTCTAAGGTACAGGGGCGGATTGGCCAGGTCGACTAGTCGGAGATCCCCGACTGGGCCAACCGCCCAGTGGACCACTTCAAGCAATTTTTTTTATTGAACTTAATACATTTAAATTCACACCTAACATTTTTTAAAGAGTTTCATTAAAAAATAAATAAATAAAAACATGTAATTCGTTTAATCTATGTGAAAAAAAGCGTTTGGAAACAGGTTTTTTTTTTCCACCCTAAGCAGGGACCAAAGAAAATAGCTGAAGCTCACCACGTACGAATGCCTCTTTTATCAATTTTCTCTCTAGTTTTTAGAGCTCTGGGGGTCATGGCTACCACATTGAGGGAACGGGAGGGAGCCAGAGAAATTGGGTCCGACGCGGCCTGGAAAAGCGTCCGAGACGAGAAAAGCGGGTTAAAAGCTCGTATTTGTACGTCTATTAACAAAAATTGACGGGGCCTGCACCATTAGACAAAGCGGCCCCGGCACTGCTAAAAATGTGTGGATCATGCTTTGGGGTGTTGATACATGAGCACGAGCAGGGACATACACGGGGGGAGGGGAAAAGAAGGGACAGCTGTTAGCCCGGTTCCGATCCTAAAGAAAGCTCGAGATTTTTTTAATGAGGGGTGAAATATATGTAGGGACGTATAGGAGGTAAACAAGATAGAGGAGGCCCTTAAAAGTCATTTGTGATGTGCCCCAAAATTTCTGTGCACGCCCCTGGTATTCACTGGTTGTGAAAGATTCAAATAAATGCTGTCAGTTTGCAAGATATTTCATTGGTCTATTGTAAATTATCGCTATAGGAGTATTTTCATCTCCGAATCGCATACGGGAAAGCTAACGCAAGTCTGGACTACGATAAACTGAATCTAAAACAGAACAAAATTTCGACTTCGAGAGAACTCATGAATACAGGCGAATTTAGGACTGAGTTCCGGGATGCTGGGGAGGACAAGATTTTTTTTTTTGAGCTACATTAGTTGAGGATTAATTTATCAAAGGGAACATGTCTCCATTTTTAGAAAAATTCATTTTATGATGTTTTCTAAATCATTCAGGCGACCTTTATCAAATCACTTACTCTCAAGAAGTCCAAACGTGGAAAATCCTATTTTATTTAAGAGTAAAGTGTGGCTTTTTGAACAAAAGGTTACAAATCCGTCCTCTGCACGTTTTGTTTTGAACAAAAGGGGACATGTCCTAAAAGAATCTGTAGTACGAAGACTTTTAGATCCAAAAGAACACATGTCCAAAATCCTCAAATTTTAATCCACCACTTTTAGGTTCATGTACTTCGATATGAGAATATGAGAATGTGAATTAGAGTACTGTTGAAATTGGAATTTTCAACATTCAGGTTTTTGTTTAAAAGGGCTCATATCCAAAATTAAGATGGCGATGTCTTCTTGTTTTTTTACAAAAACGTTTCTTACTCTGGCCCTTTGATTTGCTGTGCTTTTGTACTCTATTCTGTACCCAGAGAAGTTGATAAAACTATTTTGCCCTTACCTTAATTCGTTTTTCTCACCTCCTGAACATTTTCTGGAAAATGGAAATGTTCCCTTTTGATAAATTAGTCCTCGGTTGTAATCAGGGCCAGATTTATACTTAACGGGGTACCTAAGGTATTTCAGATATGAGATCCCTTTGTAGTCTAAAAGTCACCAACGATACTAGCCTTAAGTCTACAATTGAGGACTTTGATGCAAGAACCAGTTCAGTCCAAACTTTTTTTTAAATTCATTTTTGCGTGTGGACGATAGTATTAGAAGTTTCAATTGGTGCTACAATGGGAACCAAATGTAAGATCAGATCTATGCTTTTTAGTAAATGATGTGAGAAAGATATTAGACTTTTTACCGGACGCTGATGGTATTTGTTGGTCTTACCAAAAATGAGTGATTCTGAACTTACTTAGTTCTTGGTTCTTGCATCAAGGCCCTCAATTGTGTTTTTCAGATTTAAATATCGAAAAATTGCCAGACAAAGTCTTCGAATCTTCGCCGTTCCCTTAAAGTCACTAAAGATAGCCTAAAATTTCACATTTTGAAATTTTCGTGGGAGAGCTCCGTAGCCCTTTTATAAGCACTGTAGCAAAAAAATGATTTCAGTTTCAGAAAAATTGCCCTGAGGGAACCAGTGTTTCTCCCAGACCAAAAAAGGGGCAGTGCGCTTTCAGATAAAAGGGTATTATTTAGAGAAGTTTTGTAAAACACAAAAGGTGCTTCTTTTACTTTTTGGTTTTCTAAGTATATACAATGTTCAAGTGTTTTCGATAGTAATTATTTTTAAAATATTGAAAAGCTTTTTGATATTTAGTTTTAAAGGTAATGCAAAAAAAATATTCAGATATATTCTAATCAGATTCTTGTGGATAAGTTATTGAAACGAAAGAGTGACGTTTCAAGGACAGGCTTACGTGAATAAAGCTTTTGAAAAAAAAAATCGCTTGTATGCAGTTTTGTCTGAACCTTTAAGGGGCAAGGAGGGATGATCAAGTTAAGGCTCAAAAGTTAGCTTTAAAGCGGAAGGGCACAGCGTCCTCCTAAAAAATCTGGGGGGAAACACTCGAGAAACCTGTCCCCTTTCCTTTTAATGTTTTCAAACACATTATAAGATTATGTTTTTAAAATTTCAATGTCGAAAAATTAAGAAGGAGAGTCGCCGGATTCCCTGTAGTAACTAAATGCAGTTTAAAATTGGGTAGAGTATGCTTCAGTTTTTAAATGCTTCTAAATGATCCACTGAGCCTCCTCCTCTTTCAAGCGTGACCAATGATAGATTTTCGTTTTTTAATAGTCCAAAATCAAAACGTTTTCGTAGAGAGCTCCCGATGCTTCCCTTTTCCATTAATTTAACCAAGGGTAACCTAAAATTGTATTTCTATAATAACTTCCCATTTCGGAGAATTTTTGGGAAGAGCACTGACATTCTATTGTAAACAAAAATAGTCAAAAATAGACTTCAATTTTGAAAAAAAAAGTTCAGAAAATAAAATCGTGGGAGAATCCTTTATTTTTCCTGTCTTCAGCGTTACTGAAAATAGTAAAATTACGCTTTTTGACACCAACTTTGAAAATATCGCTTGGAAGGGAACTAGATCCCCTTCTCCCGATTCTTTTTTTCTTATGCCTATACAGATCAACCAATTTCGAAAAATTTCCGGGGAATTTACCCGATTCCTCCTTTTAATCGTCTCCTTCCTATGTTGTCAGTAGAGAAGCCTAAAGATGTGCCTTTTCGGACTTACATCATTAGTATCCTTTGAAGGCATATAAAAAAAATGTGTCAGTGTTAGCTTTATTTTACGTTTCCATATTTTCTTTTTTTAGAACTTTAAAACTTGATTTAGAAACTTAAAGAAAAATAGGAACTATAGCGGTAGTTTAGCGGTCGTTGCTCGGCTTGGAAGATTGAGATCCGGTACTGGTTAATTCAACTTTATTAATTTTCAGAGGTGAGCCAAAATACTCTTTTACCGACTGGGCCAAAGTCAGCCAGCCCACCCCTGCTAAGGTATATATATATATTAATGGCTACCAAATGTCATAAGTGGCTACTATTTTTTGTGACTCTGATAGCCAGTGGCTTACTATTCTGAAATCCTAGTCTAAAGCTTGAGCTATAAATCAATGTGTCACATATCGGTAAATTTTGAGTTTGACGGATCACATTTGGAGCAAAACCTTCTTTATTACGTTAATCTCGACGTTACGAACTACCGAAATTCTTGCTATTGATTAGCAGTTAGTGTACCAACTTGTCAACTTCGCCGTGATTTTTTCGACTTCCCGGTTCTCCCAATCCGCCCCTGACTCACGCCACTTGTTTGGTGAGTGGCGGATCTGTGCGGTCAGAAATTATGGCGGGCCATAGCTCACGATATTATTTGTTTCCCCCCGGCTTTTCTTTTCCATCTCTGTAGCCGTCCTATAAAATAGAGTTCTCGAACATTAAGCCTCGACGGCAACCACCTCGCGTATGCAAAATATGGGGCCGGCGCAAATTTACACGCACACAACACACATCATTTCATGCAGGGGCGGCGGCATAAGCCCCGATAACGCCCCGATATGTTTCAACCGTCGCTGATATATATCGAAGCGGCCGTGTCCCATAAATTCGCCGCGATGCGGGATATTATTCCTATAAATATGTCCCTTGTCCCACTCCCGTGTGTCGACTGGAGTTTCTTGCCGGTCGTTGCCAGGCAACGGGAGGCGCGGGAGAACATCTTCGCTGGCAAAAATCGCGGGGGGATCTGATGTAATTGTGACTCGGTATTTATTACGACACCTTAATGAAAGGGACTGCTTTCTGCTCGGCGACAATTCGTCTGTTCTCTCCCCTCCCCCCTTTTCGCGAGGTGTGTATGATTTATCCCACCCCCTCCTCCCCGCTTTATGGGGTCATCCTCGTAACTCAAGAGTGAAGATAAAGCGCGCCAACATACTGCGAATGGCCGGCACGTTCTGACGTCACTGAAATAGTGCTGCTCGTTGCGGCGCGTTACGACCTCCGGCCTAACTGAGTGAGTCACGGGGAGGGGGGGGGGGACTCTTGCTTGGACATTTCTGACACTTGCCTTGGAAGATGACTTCTGTTTCCACATACACCTAAAAAATGTTTAAAGAATGACGAAAGTCAAAGGTGAATTTTAAAATCTTTCAGGCCTACAGCAGTTTGGTGATTTGTCATTGGCCATTAAAAAATCAAAGCTTCTTCCAATTTCTTTTCATAAAATAAAATGTAACTTCATATTTTTTACTTAAAATGCAGACACTTGCTTCTTACAATTAATGTATTGTCTGTAACTTTCTCGATTCCTCTTTACCTTTCTCTCACTACACATAGGGGTAATAGGGGCATATGTAAACAATTTTTTCATTTCTTAATTTCTCAAAAAATATTATTAATTTCTCAGAGCAAAAGTGTCTCTATGATTGAATATTCTTTTCTTTGTACCCTGGAGTTTTTTCAGAATTGTTTTTTTTTTTTTAAATATTTCTGTACTTAATGGAATTTATAAAACTTGCCTTCAATTGTTCACATGTGGGACATTGAGGGGCATATCGTCGCCTCAGAGCAGCAGCAAGATATCTTAATGGTATTTCTGGGATCAGATATCTTACTGTTGCTCTGAGGCGACGATACGTGAACCATTACAGTAGAGTCTCAAAAATCCGATGTTCCTCTTAAATCGAGGTGCTTGGTTGATAATTTTTGGGTCTACTTTTTACAGAGAAAAAATACTTTAATCTGGAAATCGAAATATTTTGCTATGTAGAACTTTCCTGACAGCAGATAATAACATGATATTAAAAGGTATATGTTAATAACAGTCGCCAAGAAATATTCATTGACTGTTAGAGATGGATTAAGAGATGCCTTGGAGAAAGTAAGAAGTTGGTTGATACAAAAAAACAACAACTTGAAATTAAAACATTGTTTTGCCTCAAAGATCGAAAAAACATCTCTTTTGGAATATCCGATTGCAATAAAAAAGAAAAGTACAAAACTTGACGATTTAAGTATCATATATACGAAATTTTATCCTTCAATGACTAAGGTTTTTGCATTATGTGAGGTACATACGTACGCTCACACATAGACACAAATGTCACGACAAAACTCATCAAAATTTATTCGAGGACGATCAAAGGCCATTTTTCGGTTGCCTGCAAATTTACATACAAGCATGAGCAGACATCAAGAAAAAAAACAATCAAAACTTGTTTAGGCTCTATTAAAACATAAATTTGTCTTGAAATTTGAGTGATAAAATTTTCGAGAAGACAATCTTTCCTTTTAATAGCGTAAGAATAAGAAGTAAACAGTGCATGTCCTTATGTAGTCCAAAGAAATTTTCGGATAATCCAAGTTTTCAGTAATTCGAGGTGGCGCGAGCCCCAATTACCTCGGATTTTTGAGACTCTACTGTACTTGAGAATTTTTCAAGATTTTTCTCTTGACGTTATCTTAGTAAAACATGCCATGTTCATATGTGACTCGTGCTCACATGTGCCCCCCTTTCCCTTACATAATTAGTTTTCTGTGACTTGAATGTTTCAATATTAAAAATTTGATCAGTCTTTATTGATCAACCTACGTATAAATGCGTAGTTTTTGTGTTTTTTTTTTTTTTTCTCTAAACAACAGTAGAGGCTTTCTCTCCTTCTAGTGTTTCTATTAGACAAGAGTGTGACTGAGGCTTCATCTACATCAGGGTTTCTTAATTTCTTTGACTAGTGGAATCCTTTTCAATGCTCAATTTTTTCGTGGAACCCTTGGTGTTTCAATACGCTTCGCCAGTATTCTTTTTTGGAGAGTGCCCAGATTCTTACCTCAAAAAGACTATCACATTAACTATTTGTCAATAAATCGCTAATTAAATATACGTAATTACTTGGTAATTGCTAATAATTATTTCTTTTTGTAAAATTACCAGTACATTCCTGTTCGTGATTCTGAGAAATACTCAGAATTTTTAAAAGGGATACTCGTAAATAACCTAAGAATTTATGCATCAGTTATATGATTAAAATATCTTCTTAGTTAGGAAAAGAAATACTAATGTGTTTTACCTACAAAAGTGTTAATAATTCACTTAAATTTAAGCAGAAAAAGTTTTTAATCCTTAAAGTTGAAAAATTTTAAATATCTCCTTTCCATCAGACAGAATTAGAGTTGCTGTATATATAGGGGCCTTAGACAAAACTAAACCATTAAAACCATCGTGACCAGTACTCATCCTTAAATTGATCCTAACTCGTTAAATGCTGAAATTTTTGTTTCAACTTCTGCCGTAGATACTACGAAAATGACTAGTATCAAGGGCAAAGTATTAAGTGACAAATTTGAAAGGTTTGAAAAAAAAAATCTCATGGGACCCCTGAGAGAGCTCCGTGGAACCCTGGGGTTCCGCGGAACACAATTTAAGAAACGCTGATCTACATGAAAAGTCCATAAAAGCCTAAACCGTCAAGGAAGACAGGATTCGTAGCTCTACATCGTTTATCAACTTTTCGCTGCTTCCTGGGTTCGTGCCCTCTGCCAAATTTGACTGCTATCCTGTAACTAAAAAGAAATAGATGATATTTTAGGAAAATGAATAGCTTACAGTAGCAGAGTTCTAAGCTACGTTCAAAAAATAGTTTGTTTCTTTTTCAAAATAAATAAATAATTTTTCCGTCTTTTTCGCATCTACGTACTTTATTTATTCCCAAAATTGTCACTTGATCTTTCGAATTCTTAGTACCACATTCCAAAAGTCACTGTCACCAATCAACTTTGCAACACTATTTATTTATATTCTCTTTCAAATTTATACAAACTCTATTTATGTTTCGTTCACCAAATAATTGTTCTCCATTACGAAATCCTTGACTCTGCAAATGATTAGTACTACTATCATTAATATTATTGATATATATATATATATATATACTACCTTTTTTATATATATTCCACAATTTTATATCTTTTTTCCAATTATTAACATCATACTACTAGGTGTGAGCACTAAAATCAACTCCAAATCTTAGCGAAATTCCTTACTCTAATTTTTCGCAATTGAAGTCTTGAAAACGCGGTTTTAGTCAATCTTCGATTGTCTAAGGCAAAGAGGGATTAGGGCGGGATGTCCGGGATCTTCTTGAGGGACATTTTCACAATTGATGTCAAGACTCGTAATATTTGGTACATTTTGGTAAAATGTTTGGAAAAGGGGAAATTTGAGTTCCTTCCCGTAAATCTTTCAAAATT
The DNA here is from genome assembly GCF_026930045.1 of Uloborus diversus. NCBI lineage: Eukaryota > Metazoa > Arthropoda > Arachnida > Araneae > Uloboridae > Uloborus > Uloborus diversus. The sequence goes on from NC_072737.1 coordinate 97,958,196, forward strand.
GAAATCTAATTTGGGCTATCTTTCCCTGGGTTGAGGACTCCTCCATCAGAAAAAATCTGAAATCGAAGTTTTGAAAATGCAATGCTCTTTTATTTAATGCTATCTTTGGAGGTCTTAGGTCGGGAAGAGAGGGGATGCTGGTGAGAGATCTGCCTCAGAAAATTTTGTGAAATATTAAAGATGCAGTTTTCGGCTACCGTTAGTAGTAGTGTACACCGGGGCACGTTTAAGCAGTGCCCTTTTTTCAAATCGTATTATCACTGGAGAGCCAACAATCATAACAGATTGATGCTGCTCCCTAGCAAATATTCTCACAAGCTTTTGAGCATCAGTGGAAATTCGGTCTAGCATACAGGAAGAATAATATTTTCTTTCAAGTTGAGAAAATTTTGAGCTGAACGTATGAAAGCTTATTGTGAATAAATAATGCTTTGTTAAAAACGAACAAATATTTAAAAATTAGTAGAATTTTATCCTTTTTTGAGAATTGTATTTGTATGAACTGAAATGTTAATTTTTTTACGCGTTAAAAATAAATCCAAACTTGGTGACGGGGCAAGTTTACTCGTTGACGTCGGAACACCTTTACGCACGTTCTTAAGCGTAATTCAGACATCGTCCGCACATCAAGTTCACCACGTAAAACGGACAGCCGTACGTTTTCCGAAAAACATTCATACATTGCGAACGCAAGTAAAGCGCATGGCAGTGCTCTCCCCCACTAAAAAGAGCGCGCTCATCTCGTGGGGACCAATGAAATACGACTCATAACCAGGGCTGCGGAGTCGGAAGGAAAATGGCCGACTCCGACCCCGACTCCGACTCCTGGATTTTGAAACGTCCGACTCCGACTCCGGACTTTTTAAATTTTTTTTAATTGTATTTTTTTCAACTCCCTCTCTCCCTTCAGGGGAAGGGGGAAAACCTCTAAACAGAGATTGAAATATTAATTCCTTTTTATGAAACCCAAGACGCATACAACGTTAGAAATTCAATTTAAAAATCAAATTTTCCAATAGTTACGAGTTAAAAAGTAAGATGACATAAAAATCCCTTTTAAAAAAATTGAAAAGGATTGCCTGTAATTTGCCCCCCCCCCCCTTAATGTCTAACAAATAGATATTAACCAAATCGTGTTCTTTCAATTTTTAAAAGCTGTAACTTGAGAGAAAAAAAAGCTTTTTTTCTAAATCCAAGTTCTTGAAAGGGGGTGGTTTGCCCCGGGTGGCACCCATCTGGTAGATGACACCCAAAGTTAATTTCAGAGTTTATAAAAAATATAAATATTTTTATTTTAAAAATTTTCGTAAATATATTTTAAATTATATTTTATCAATAAAATTTCAACGAAAATAGGGCTTGTATACATCAGGAGCTTATTTTACACAAAATGCGGCGGTATACAAATTTGTACGAATAGCTTTTACTATACCTATATTTCTTCTTCGCTAAATTTTTAATTTAAACTTTATTGGCTGCTTTAGAATTAACCTTAATATGAAGATTTTAAGATTAACTGCAATTATTGAGTGTTGTAATCAAGAAATCATTTACACTTATTTTGTTCTATACTTTTTAGTGAGAAACAAATTTATAGAAATAGTCTTATAAAAGAAAAAAACATTAAATTATTTCATCAGATCTTTTGGATTCGTGCTTTCGCTCCAGAACTTCTTTGAATTTGCCGATCACTCTTAAAAGTTTCAACCTTAGCTACGGGCTTTGACTTACTAATTTGTTACGTTTCCTTTACTACTTTATAACTGAGATCGAACAAAACAATATATATTTCTATTTTTATATGAAAGTGATTACTTGAAAATGTTAGGCAACAAAACCGTTCGCTGACAGTTGCTATTAGTTAAGTTAAAAAGCAAGCAAACTAGGGGACGGCTACAGAAAGTTCGGTAAGCACCCAAGCTAGCTGATTGCCATAATGGCAGTTATTTTCTCATTAGTATCTTCTTACACACGTAACCGAACCAATTGGTAGTCAATTTTTAAAAAATGCAAGGAGAGTTAATAAAAAGGAAAGAAAAAAAGAAGCCCGGAGTCGGAGTCGGCATGTGTTCTAACGACTCCGACTCCGACTCCTTTACCCCAAAATCAGTCCGACTCCGACTCTTCGACTCCGACTCCGACTCCGACTCCACAGCCCTGCTCATAACTCTATACGGACGTCAGAGCCATCAGATATCTAGCTTCTTGTCACGCTGACGGTTCCCGTACAATACAGCTTGCTGTCATTTCAACGTCGACCAAAAACTGGTTTTGAGGAGAAAAAGCGGAACTCACGTGCCGTGCGGCCGACGTCTGAATGTTTGCTTACGTCTCACTTAAACGTACCCCTGACACCTTTTTTGCTCGTAACTGCCTCAAACCTTTTTAGTGTTTTTCGGCTATTTAGTTTTGAAAATTACCATTTAATTTTTAGGTAAGTTACACTTTCGTATCTTATAGATTGAAATCATATAGTGATGACTTCATGCCTCTTAAGCTTTAACTTTATACACTACTCAGTCTGTAATACATTTGCTTTATTTTAACGATGGTAAGACATTACGTTCAAAACACTAACAGAACCACGTTAGGTGTCGTCGGGATCCACGGGGCGTATACGTGCAACCGTGCCCGCTGCAAGTTTAAGCAACCGACTTGAACTCAAAATTTTGATTCCATTAAGTGCTTCATAAAACCCCAATGTCTAAAATTTCCTAAATTAAAACATGAAAATTAGAAAATTCATTGAAAAAAATCCGCGTAAACGTGCCACGGTCTACCCTAACGTCAAGAACATAGTGGTAATTTGGAGACGCTCAGGATATTTTTCGTAGTTGAAGTCCTAAATACGCATTTTATGTTACCTTCAATGATGTTAGGAAAAAAATCATTATTGGAGAAAATTTTCCTGAAATTTTTTTCCATTGAAATTTTCAAAGCGCAAAATTTAAAATACACAATTTCTAAATGAAAAATTTACCACATTAATTATAAAGATCTAGTTTGGGGGGAGGGGAGGATCCCCCCCCCTCAGATGCGCCACTTACATATTTTTTAATATATATTGAAGAACTTTAATACAAACAAATATTGTACAAATGAAAAGTTCCTTAAAAATGCAATATCGAAAAAAAAATAATAAAATAAATGTAAGACTCAAACTGCTGAAAAGAACTTTAAGTGAAAACCGTTACATTACGCACAGTACATGGACACGCTTATCAAGAATGCAACTGTTTAGTGCAGAGGTTCCCAAACTTCAGACCTCCACGGACACCCTCCGAAAAAGTTACAAACGTCGCGGACCCCCTCCCCCTCCCTACACGCGCGCGCGCAAAAAAAAAAGACACAGTTAAATCTTTTTTTTTTTTCTATGCATTTTTACGTTTTTTTTTCCTTTAAATATATTTATTCTTCATTCTGTATATTTTTCAGAGCTCTTCATTCTTAAATTATTATTTTGAGCTAAGGAAGTAAAATTCTATTTGAAATTCGGTTAGGAATAAAAAAAAGTCGAAGCATAATATTCCAGTAGTAAAATGTGCCTCAATGTCAAATGCATTTTACTTATTTTATTTTTTTAACAATATGATCTTCGTCATGCACACAAAATTAATTTATGTGCAGTGTGTTTACTTCCGAAAATTCCGGGGGGAGAGGGGGCGCTGCTTCATGCATGCACTTAAGCATTCCTCATAATGTGCTTTCTTTTTGAATTAAGATATCGTTACTCGTCCTTTAATCTCAATAATATATAACGTTTTAGCTGGATAGCACCGCAGACCCCCTGACACGGACTCGCGGATCACAGTTTGGGAAAAGAAAAAATCTTTCGTTCTTCGTTCATTCTTTTGAGAGTCCTTTGCTTTGAGATTTATTAATTGATTCATTATATTAAATGTCTTGAACTTTTCTCTAAAATTCTTAGAACTGTAAGCCCCCGTGCTTTGGACATTTCCTTTTTGTTTTTCTCACATCATTCGTGCTGCAACTCAACCCTGGCGAAAATGGGAGGGCAGCCAAAAATGACGGGATAACTGATGACCAGAGCAGACAGAATGGAAGGAAAGACAGTGTCCGTGCTCTAATTGATGTGGATCGGGACAGCTGGGACCCACGGCGGGCCCTGTTTTGAGAGGGAGGCCCCGCGCCATTCATCAGGAGCGGGCATTTGATGGGCAGCTCTGACGTTGACGGATGGATACTCCGGCACGACTGTCAGGTGGCGCTGCGTTCACGCCCTTCTGAAGATTCGCACTGTGAGGCTGCCACATTTGGCGATAACAGCTATTAAATACTCTGTTGCAATTTGAGAAAAGGTCAATATAGTAATATGAAGTCTGAATTATAGCATTGCCTGTTCTTTATGATGCAGTAATCTTAACAAATCAAAATTTAGCAAAATAAAGACTTTCTTTTCTACTTTGCAATCACACACACACACACACACACACACACACACACACACACATATATATATATATATATATATATATATATATATATATATACAATATATATATATATATATATATATATATTAGGGTGTCCCAAGATATAATGGCGAAAAAAAAAATTGTGAAATCGAATACGCATACCCTCCAAATTTTTTCCATTTCACCTCAGAAACATGAGAAAAAAGTTCCATTGCAATTAAATAACGGGAACCCGTGCCGACTTGAGGTCAAAGTTGGACCTAAAATCCTGTAAGGCGACTACAGTGGAAAAATTGCTAACTGCATAATTCATTACTACACGCGACATCAATTTATTTAAAGCAGATATTTACAACAATATTAGACTAAAAGAAACATTACTGTACATATTTTTAATTCAATGTTTGCTTTTTGCAGTCAGAATAGAACGTCCTCTGCTCTTGAACACAACGTAACAGATTGTTTTTGTTCCTCATCAGCTGTTAGCAAACGATGAAAGTTCTGCATCATTTTTACCGCTCTTTCAGCTGCATCGTTTACTGCACTAAGCTTTGAGACAGTCTTTTTCACATGAAGGAATGAAATATTATTGACCATACCATAAAAGCTGGATGAATTTTTGTAGAGCAGCTTTTGAGATAATTGGGTCCACATTTTCGTACACTTTTATCAAAAAGCACAAATCTTTTTTGTGTGATTTGACTGTCAAAATGCATTGAAGCCATGGTTTCACGTATACTGTCACTACAAAAAAGCAGACATCAAACAATGCTTCATTTTCCTTCGTATCTAATTTTAGTTGTGAACTAAATATAATAGTTTTAGGGAGTAAATCGCTCGAGCCATCCATCGAGCTTTGTGTATGACTCCCGGTGGTCTTATTTTAAATTCATTTTCTGGTATTTCCACCTAAAAATATGATAGGCAGTTCTGTCAACTCTTGATAGTCATCCCTGAGCGTAATATTAGTAAGTTCAGCACGGTAAAAGTCAAGTAAATTTTCCAAGTTAGGGTACAGTTTGGAACAACTCCGCAGCTCCTCCATAGCACTGTATTTAAGTGAGATAGATCAGTTCATATATGTGATGGCGGCAAGCTAAGGAAAGCATTTCTCTATCAAATTTTTGCTCAAGAATAGCGCAAGAACCACTTAAAGAACCTGTTCTGGAAGCTGTAATATCACAACTTAACTTTGTCTTTGAGATTCCAATCTAAAACTGCTTTTCAAACAGCCTTTGTTTGTTCTTTTCCTGTGGAATTATCCAGTTTAGACTCAGCAATGAGTTGTTCCGTCACATCCATATAAAATAACTATAGATAAGCGATCTTCTTTTGATTTTTGAGCACTCAAAGCAGGCAACAGTCCCATCTTCCTCTATTTTGATTAACCGAAGTGCATCAGCATGTGCAATATTGAATCAATTGTTTAAATTACTTGAAAATTCTTGTTGGCGATGCCTGAATACTTCTTGCAGTTTCTCTGCATTTTTTTGTAAGTCTCTCTAGATTTGATACAGGTTTTTAAGTTTATTCACACAATTTAGCAATTTATTTTTTGGTGGGAACGCGTGCCTTTTCCCAAAAGATGATGCATTCCCGAATAGCGATATTTGCACTTTCACTGATGGTTAAATTTACTTCTCGAATGTTATAAAACAAAACCGACAGAACTTGTCCGTTAGAGGGAAGTTTCAAGCCCGTAGTTTGTTGTTTTACGACTCCTATTAAAAATATCCCTTTTTTCAAACTTTGCAATTCCACTGCCATGTTTCGTTCCCTATGGAAGGACTATACTGCGCTCGCTGACCGGAATGTATTCGTACTGACATGTTTGACGGTTTGCAAATTACTACGGATAAGCCCCCCTCCCCCCAACATATGTTTTTCTGTTTTCATTTGTTTTCTGTGCACTATTTACAGCTGTTTTGAGCTTTGAAAAATATCGCGTCGCCAGCATTAGCTTGCTTATATGAATACACGTGCTATTTACACGTTTAGGCCTTTAGGCGCAAGTCGGCACGGGTTACCGTGCTTCAAATTGCATGAAACTTTTTTTCCAACGGTTTTGATATAAAAGGAAAAAAATAAGAGGGTATGCGTTTTAAAAAAACGACTTTCATTTTTTTGGGACACCCTAATATATATATATATATATATATATATATATATATATATATATATATATATATATACTGAAACAAAATAAAAAAGTTAGAAAAGAATAAAATAAAATAAAATAAAATGGAGTAAACCACAAGCTCAATGCTGCGCAAAGCAGCCAAACAAACAGCCAGGTAAATATTACAAAATGCAAACAATAAAACACATGAGGGATTTACAAAATTAAACAAATAAGAATACTAAAACTAATAACAAGACTAGTTGATGAAGCTAGAACTCCTCAGTAGTGGAACCTTCATAGCCGTTGGCTTCTAATAGTCGAGACGAAACCCCAGTGTATAGTTTTAGATTCTAGTTCCAAGAAAACTGTGTTCATTTTTCGCATACGGTGCGTTTAGGACTGGACATCCTCGCTTCAGTTTTTAGTTTAAAATTTTGGGTCTGTTGACTTTAAGATGAAGTTTCCACTGCTGAGAGTTCTGACTTCATCAACTTAGTTATAGCATTCTTATTTGTTTAATTTTGTAAATCCCTCATGTGTTTAATGTTTGCATTTTGTAATATATATATATATATATATGTGTGTGTGTGTGTGTGTGTGAAATACATTACACACATTACATTGAGTTCATTAGAAAAGTAAGGAATTGCCTAGCCGAGTGAAGTATAGCGCAATTGTATTATTGCAGTAAGGCCACCTAAGCTATGAAGGTCTGTTGGGATCAATCCTGAAATTTTCTGATGTAATCTCTGTTCTCTAGTTTTTATTTCCGATCCAGTGCTTTTGCTTCCTCTCCAGTGTTTTTTCAACTCCATTTTTTGCAGCTGCCGTGTCCTAGTGCAATTTTGCCTGGCACGTGCAAGTCATATAACGATTGTCCTATTCTTTTTGAAGGTCAGCTTTCTGGTTGTTGCATCTTTTTTGCGAGTTCGCTTGACAATTCTTCGAGAACTGGAGCAGCTTAACTTACTGAACTGTCATGCGAGTCATCCTGTGTTTCATCCAAGTTTCTGTCACCTCTTTTAGATTCGTGCCGAATCCTCATATATATAACAGCCAATGATCGAATAGCAATCCTGATGTCACCGACAATGAAACTCGTTCCACGGCATGATAATTTGATAATATGTTCTCGGTAATGTTTGACATGCAGGGAAAATCCTTATTAGGACAAAGCTGAACTGTATCCGGTCACTTAGTTTTACTGGTAAAACTTGTGTCATTTCAGGGGAATGAAGAAACGAAAGAATGGTCAACAATGAACGCTACCTACTGGAGTTTAGGGTTAATCCACTGCAGTTAGGGTTGCAATTTCAAGTATCAAAATATCACCAAACAGGCAATGGCTTCGTTCAAATGTAGAAGCAATTTTCATCCGTCGTATCTTGACGGACGATTTTCTAGAATATAAATGTCAGGCTTTTCATTGCTTTCTTCTTTGGAGAAAAATATTGAGCACTTTTGGAAGTTAAAGGTTTCGAGTGCAATCCTTAAACAAGTCCTGAAAAGGTTTGCGGACCAGTTCGAAAAAAAATCGATGAGTAGTTCATTTTTTTTATTCCAATTGAAGCCCAATTTTCACATAAATTCCTGAATATGGGGGTGAAAAATTGATTGCCTATAGTAATATTATATATCGTTGGAAAGAGTGGAATTTCCCTCGTTCTACGATATATGTTTCAATGCTCTAACCTACTTATTGCGGGAGTTATTTGCTTTTTTAGCTCAAATTTGTTTAGACTTAGCTGAAATTTACGCACTACTTTCTTCATTAAATCTATCAATAAAAAGTGATGGAATTGTCCCAGTTTTCTTTTTGACACCTATAGGAAAAAGTGACATTTTTTACTCCAGATCTATTTCGATGTATGATCGAAAAACTAAGCTTCTATCTCCAAAAGAAAAAAAAGTTAAAAGCCTTTTTAAATCATGATTAAAAAATCGCATTTCCATTCAAATTGTTAACCATTTTCTTTCGCATTTTAATCCCATAAACTTATTTTATTTTGTGTTTCCATAGTTATGCTTTTTAAATCCATCCTTCTCGATTTAATTTCTTAAAAGTACTTTAATATCTGTTGTCATTGTTTGGGAGAGAAATTTTGCATGATGTTTTTTTATTTTATTTATTTGATCCTGATAGTTGAACATACGTCACTTGACACAATTTGTATTTTCAAGGTGGACCGGGCAAAGCCTGGCACCGCAGCTAGTACATAAATAAAAGTAAAAACATCGAATTTGGTAACGAAAACCTTCTAAATCAGCGGTTCCCAACCTTTTTAGTTGTGCGGTCCACCAGTTTTGTAGAAAACACCATTGAGGCCCACTAACTACTATATATTACTTGTACAGCCGAAATTTACATCCGGAGGGAATGGGTGGGGGAGGGGGTAGTTCCATGAGATTTTTGAAACTGTTTTTCTTCTGACAATATTGATATCTGAATTGAAAATGGAAACTGTTTTAGTGTCACATAACTCGCAACATTCAATGCATTTCTATATTACCTTTTTACAAAAACTGCATCTCATTCAAATAAGCAAGTTGTCTAAAAACCCTTCAAGTGTATCAACTCACTGGTTAGTCACGCCAGTTCAGCAAAGGAGGTGCATTTTTAACTTAAAGCTAATACTAGTTAGTTTCTTCGGCAATTTTCTCTAATAGAATGCATGATTCATTTGATTTCACCTTCAACTATATTGAAAAGTTCCGAAGAAACACGAAAAGTCTTAAATCTTAAAGTTCTTTATTGGCAATGAACCAGGGAGAGTTTTTGGGTGACGGTACATCAAATAAGTGAATTTTCGCAAAAAAAAACTGGAAATTAGACCCCAAGATTTATCTTGGTTCAGATTCTCGACCAGTGTTCATGGCCCAGTAACACGCTGTTTGCGGCCCATGGGTTGGGAACCGCTGTTCTAAATCCAAAAAAACTGATCCGCGCATCTCATCCATGATTGCAACAAGCTTCCACTAAGCCACAACCGCTGATTTAGAAACCCACAACTAGTCTTCAGTAATCTGTGGATTACTACACTGAAAACTGGAAAAAAAGAAAATCCCTTTCTTTTCCTTCGTTGGTACAGTATTTTTTATTTTCTCCTGGCAACCCTATCTTCGACTGGAAGAGCGAGAATATGGAGTGGCACTTTCGCATGCAAAAAATCGTTCCATCACAAACGCATCCTCTCCTGCGCCCACAGCAGTCGTTCCGACTCGGACCCGTTCATTAACATTCTGAAAGGGAGGTTTGATTGCGGCGCGCTCTCTCCGTTTCCTACTGCGTTTTTCTTTCTTTCCATTTTAACTAGCATCGACTCTGACTTTTTTCCCTCTACTTTTATTTACTAAAGAAATTGAATGAAATAATTTTTCGTTTAAATTTTAGAGTTGACTTTTTGCCAAATGCATGGATTTTTAGGTGTGCAGGTTCAGTGTGAGGGGTAAAAATTATAATACAGTCGACACTCGTTATAACGATCCCTGTCGTCCAAACAAAATTGGTCGTTATAACGAGAGGTCATTATAACGTATTGCATGTTATTTATTCATTTTTGTTTAAATGCACGAATAGTTTCTCATAGTTATGCTTCTTTTTAAAAAGGGAATCAAGAAACTAACAAAATAACAACGTAATTAAAAAAAAAATGTTAGTTTCTTTCTCTTTTTAAAATGGTAATTCTGCAATTGCAGAAGCTTTCGGCTTGCTTGAGCTTTTAAAAAACATATAATTCGTAATGTCTACCATTTATGTGCGATTTTCATTACTTCTTTGACCCCTATAACAACAAATAATTCTATACAATGGAAATATTTTACCTTTAAAAACATAAAATATTTAAGTATTAGTTTTTGAATAGTTAGTCCAGAGGATAATCAAAAAATTGAAGCTTAGTTTTGGACGTTATATTAGAATGAACGGTTCAGTTCGGTCGCTCTCATGGACAGTAAAATAACATTGCATCTATGGAAAAGGAAATGGGACTTCATGCATCGGTCGCTATAACGAAAGGGTCGCAGTAATAGGAGGTCGTTCTATAGAGCGTTGATTGTATAGTAGATTCTCTCTCAATTAGGGACACTAAGGGGACTGGACTTTTTGTCCCTTAAATAGAGTGTCCCTTGTTCGGAGGTAAATGAATTGATGCACACTGCGTACTTAGTATAATACAATAAAATAACCAAAAACTATTAACTTTTAAGATTAAACTGAAAATATTTTATATATGCTAAACAAAATTCAGTCATTTAAAGTGAAATAAATATTTTAAAAATTTAAGTTTAATAAAAAATTTAGTAGAGTTATAAAATAAGTATTAATCGAGAATTAAGTTAGTAATTTATAAACATAATTTTGAAGTACAATTTGTTTCATGGACTTGCTTCATGTCACATAATTTACAATTCAGTGTACAATGTAAATAACAGTGGGAATACATTTCAATTTTCCATCAAAAGTTTGTCATGGGCCGTGCACTATCCGTCGGAGCTGAAGTCAAATGAATAAATTACTCAGAGAGAAAAGCATGAAGGTAAATCTCGTAAAATTTTAAAACACATATTTGCTACTTAGCATGTTAATGCCAAAGCAAACTTTTACCAGTTAATTTTTAGACAAAAAAAAAAAAAAAAAAAAGAACCTTTGTTCCATATAAGTTCAATTTATACGCATTTATTTCTTATGCATTATACATAAATTACTGCCTTTTTTCTCTGTGACTGTCCCTTAGATAGAGTCTCCCTTAAAGGAGGTACAACTGTATATTGATATACATGTACGTCCGACCAGGGTCCACCTAAGACATGTTGGTACCTCAGAGTAGAAATTAGTAAATGGGCGGAGCAAATTCAATCATTGGCTTAGCAAAAGGTTAGGCAAAGACCCCAAATTACGTGATTCAACAAAGACGAATGGTTGACACGCTTTGCTTAAAACTAGCAAAAAAATCCCTGATTTCTTCCAATGCTATCTATCACGTGACTTGGGCTCTTTGCTTCAGCAATGAAAGTCTTCACTCCCTCCTTTTTATCTCTTCTCAATGGTTGGTAGCCAGGGCAAATAAACACTGCTCCCCACCCCCAAAAAGAAGTTATTTATAGATGGTTTTTAAATCTTCGAAGCACTCTATTTAGATGATTTAGTTTGGTTTTTAAAATAAGTTTTTTTTTTCCATTTTTTTAGGGAAAGAAAGGGACAGAAAGTTGCAAGTCAACCTATGGAAAATTCATCTCTGATCATTTAAAAGGCAAGACATTAATATTTTTTTAAACCGTTTACATCGTATAAAAACTTTGAAAAAATGATTTACATTGAATACCAAATGATTATTAAAATTCACCACGAGCCTCCCTCTTATGTCTAAGCACCCAGGGCGACACCCTATTGGTCCTCTCTCTTTTTTGACGGCCCTGCGTCAAACACATAGGGAGGTTGGCCCAAGCGGGTAGGTTTTCGAAGAACGCTAAAAAATTGTAGTTTTGGGATTTTTATCGCAACAGTTTCGGTTTTATTTCCTAGCAGGGTTTTTGAACTTCAAAATAAAAAGTAGTTTTTGTATTAGTATTTCAAACCTAATATTTATTTATTATCAAACTTTACAAACATTTGAAAAACCCACTTTGCTCTACCAGGGAGCCGAAAGCGGGTAAGCTTTACTATTGTGATTTGGTACATTTGTCAATCAAATATGAAGTTGTAAATAATTAAAATAATTGACTAGCTACCTGCCATTGTAAAAAATAGTGTAAAAAAGTTGTGCTTATGCAATTTAAAGTCAGCACATTTATTTATAAAATATAAAGAAATAACTGATGAAATTAAAAGACTAATTAATTGTCATTCAAAAAAATATCTTTCTAAAGTTATACTTATCCTATTGAAATAGAAAATCTAAGTCAGCACACGAATCAAGAAATTATAAATACATATATGATTAAATCCTATACCCGCCTTGCCCGAAGGCACGTTTTTTATTTCAATAATTATAACCTTAAATTTAAAAAAGAAACACACGAAATGTCTATTGCAGTTTGTAGGTGGATGGTGTCAGAATAACGTAATATTATTGACAATCAAAAAAATAAGCTGGTCTTTGACTAATCACAAGTTACAAAACTGTTTAAAACTCGGGGGTGTTCATGTAAACACGACATACGTATGCACACCATGGAGGGGCATACGAAGGCCTACCCGCTTTGGGCGACCTACCTGCTTTGGGCCACCCTCCCCTACATATGTACATTAATACACGGACGGGGACTTGGGATTATACGGTTTTAAACTCCCCCCCCCCCCGGCCCCTTTCCCGTAATCTGCCGGCTGACATTGTTGACCAGAAAATTTCACACATATTGGGTTTGTATACATTACCCTCACCGCTCCCCCGCAAAAATATTTTCTAGTGTTCTTACACACACACACACACACATATATATATATATATATATATATATATATATATATATATATATATATATATATATATATATATATATATATATATATATATATATATATATATATATATATATATACAGTCGCGGACAAGAAAAAAGAGCATCACTTGCAAAAATTCACATTTTGAAGATTTTCTCGAGAAATAAGTGAACAATCGTTCGGTAACTTTTGTCACATAAAAAGTATATTTCAGTAGACATGTTTCAATAAAAAACAAATCACTCATGCATTTAGAAGTCCAGCTACAAATCGAAGAATCCAAAAACGTTCTTTCATCATTCTTCATCGTAAAGAGCTGCGAAAAAGCTGCAAATTTCAGCACTTTAATTTCTACGTACAATAACTTAACAGATTTTCGTGAAGGAATGACTTATATTGACGAAGATATAAGCATTTCTTCCAAAGGTATCCATTTTGTTAGCATGTTTTTGGCTCATAACATAAAGAGTTTTCTGTCAAACTTTACCAAACTTTCAGAAAATTTAATAGCATACAAAAGACTCATTACAATAAAATTTGAACTAAACATTTTAAAATTTTATGAAATATAAACATTTTAAGCAATTAATTTCTCCCTGCGAGTATATCTGGTATATAATGTATATATACATTCTAAAAGCAGCGGGAATGAACAGCAGACGGAGTAAATACTATAGTAACAACAGTGGCGTACCAAGACGGATGGGGGCCTGGGGCGCTACTCGAAATGGGGGCCTATCTGATATTGAAACTGAAGTTTCTCAAACTATGTGTACATACCATATATTACAGTAATTACTTTAAGTGGTACATTTTTTCATATTTCAGGTAGTGTTGGTTTGATTTCGGACACTATTGTAAATACCACAGTAAAACACACGGTATTAAGTGAAATTCAGTAAATACTATATTTTTAATAAAATTGTGCTTTGTCAGAAAATATCAAAAACAGAAAAAAGTCTCTTAAAATTATATTGTATCTTAAAAATTTATTGCATCTGAACATTCAAGTATATATTTAAAAACATATAAAACAAATTAAAGCAGCTAATTCTAATCTAGTTGTATAGAAGTTGCAAATCTTCATTACAAAATTCAATTAGTACTCATGAATTGAAATATTTTTTAAAAATATTAGTAACTACATTTTACTGACCTTTTATGCATGTGTAGAAATGAGGGCATTCAAAATATAGAACCGATTTCTAAAGCGAAGAGCATAATTTTCCCCGATTATCGGACAAAGCGCTAGGAACTATTTCTTTCGCTTGGCTGCAGCTCATTTCTCCATAGTCAAGTAAGCTTGCAATCGAGTATAGAATGCAGTCAAGGTCAAAAGTCCCGAAGGATTGACCAATTAAACAGTTTTATGCTGTCGAAAGGGGCATAGCAAAAAGTAAGTCCCCTTCAAGGGCGCCCATATAGGGGGAAAGGGGGGGGGCTCGGGCCCCCCTTAGAAATTAGAACTTCCTTGTTTTTACTATTTTTTTCTTTGCAAAAATGTAAAAATTTTTCTTTTCCAGCCATTAATGAATAAGTAATTAAAAATGTCCAATTTTAACGACTCTAATCTATTCTGAAATTGTTTTTCGTGGGGAAAATATCATGCTAAACCATGGTTAAAATATCTGAGCCCCCCCCCCTTACAATTTTGTATATGGGCGCCCATGGTCCCCTTTGCTTGAGTCAGAAGGTGTCCGTCCGATTTGCTCTTAGAAGTTATATAGCTTCGGGCAGAAGACGAAACTTAAAACCACAGAAGTGCAGCTGGTAAAAAGAAAAATTTATCTGGCTGATTCTTCCAACGCCACAAAGGATAGACAACTGCTCATTTAGGAATGGATTTTCTTGGTTATATGTTTGAATTTGGTTTCAAAAATAGTGTATGAATTAAGACTAGACCATCGTAGTCTTAATACACAAAACAAAACATAAAACAGATATTTTAGCTGTATACTGTAATGATCAAAAATTATAAACGTGCATCTGTTATGCATTCGTTTTTTTTTTTTTTTTTTATATATATAAATTGTTTGAAAAAAGATACATGAAACTTTGCTGAAAGCATTTAACGAAATAAAAGCAAACGATTTTTATAGGTTTGGTTAATTTAAAAATTTGGGGCCCCCCATTAAATTCGTGGCCCAAGCGCTCATGTGCCTTTATACACTCAGACGGGTCACTGAAAAAAAAAGTCATATTTAACAAAATTTATGATATATACTCGCATATATAGGTAACTGATTAATATTTCAAATCATGATGTATATGACAGGTCTATTGGAAAAAAATAAGATACAATTTCGGGGCCTATGTCAAAGCGGGGCCTGTGGGACATAATTTGCCCTCTCTTTGTTTAGGCAAGAGGCACTGAGAAAATATTCATTCTACATAAAAAGACAACTTTTTATTTATCTAAACCATGACATAAGGCAGGTCTGGCGAAAAAGAAAACGAATAAAATTTTGGGGCCTATGTCAAAGCGGGGCCTGGGTATCATAAACCCTCCATTGATCCCGAAGAGGAGTCACTGTGAACAAATATTTGTTCTTTAAAAAAAATTAGGATTTATTAAGTCAACTTGTTTAAGCATTCAAACAAAGATATGCGACAATATGGGTGAAAACTAAAAATTGAAATTTAAGGGCCTATGTCAAAGCGGGGCCTGGGACGGACCGCCCCCTCCGCCCCCCCCCCCTTTTATAATCTATCTTGTTTGACCTGTTTGTTACCCCCACTGAGTAACAAACAGGTCAAACAAGATAAATGGAACTCAGAGATGAAACTTATTGCCCGAATCCCTTCGAGGAAAATCGTTTAATAGTAAATTTCTCCAGAAATCCCGTAATAATAAATTTTGCCAACAAAATGAAACGGCTAATTAATTAATTTGCAATAAAATTCATGTTAAAAAAATATTATAACGAATGAATTGTTACATCCTGCGAAAGGCAGAATACAAAACGACCTGAAATATGTTGGGTAAACAACAAAAAAAGTATGTACAAAGTAAAACAAAAATTGTAAACGTATAGACAGATAAAAAATAATTAAAATAATATGGAACAACTAACATCTTCATCACAAAACCGTAGGAGTTCAAAAAAGACTATTAATTATAAGAATGGAAGCCAAACTGCAGAAATATACCGAATGGCTTTTAAGATCATTAACTAGATTAGAAAGATTCTTCAAAGTTTGGAAAGACCCAAAAATCAAGATCTGACGAAATCGGGGATTTCAGGATAATTTCATAAAATCAAAGGAGAGATTTGAGCAATACTAGACCTATTCAATTGTTTTTGTTTTTGTCACACAATTTTAATGCTCATTTAAACGAAATTTCAAAGAACGGTGAGTCTGCCCGATATAGGCAAGACGGCAATTGCAAATTTATTTTATAAATCCGACTACAGTTAAGAGGATGAATGGAATCTGTAAGAAAAGAGAACGAACGATTATTAATAGGAGAGAACACCACCTGCGGAATATGAATTGGAAATGTTTTAGAATCTTAGCAAACTGATAACAGATTATAAAGTCAAAGGTTAATAATTGAGTGGTTTATGGGCACAAACTAAATCAGTGTCATTACAAAATGGGTACTAATAATCGTCAACGCATAAAAAGAAAAAGAGCTAAGTCTTTTAAGATAGAGATCTGAAAAGTACGTTTCCCTTCCACAATCTTTTACCGCACTTTTTTGCTTCTCCTCCTGCTCTATTTCAGATATTTTCCCTTTGGATTCGTCTTTTACTTCAACATGCTGTTTCGTCTACAATGATCAAAAATTTTCTTTTCGTCGTGTATATTTTCCGCTTAAACGGGGAGTGGCGGAAAACAACATAAATGATACTGAAAAGAAAAGGTGGAAAACACCTTTGGAATCTTGAAACTTACACAAAAGTGACACATCACCTAAAGAGTGAGCATTTTGTACATTCATTTCAAGTATCACTTATTAAAACAAAAAACACCATCAAACCTGCGTTTTTGATTTCAATATCTATGAAACCTTCTTACATTTATGAAGGTAAGGCGGTCATGTCTTTCTAAGTGTTGAATCAAATATCCGTAAACTTAGGGGCACTTGACCCATATGCAGACTAGAGGAATATATATATATTTTGTACCGTTTCTTCTCAGACATGCTATTACTTTTAGCTATAATAATTTACAAAATAAAAAAAAAACTATTTTCTATATTTTTTATTTCGTTCTTACTATTCTACAAAAAAAAAAGAAGGAAAAATGAAAGTAAAAAAACAAAAATTGGGTGAAGTCTCCCTAGTTGCCCCTAAATCAAATTTCTATCAAAGTAAAGAAAGAGAGTACAACGTTGTGAAGAATAATTTGAAGAAAACTCCCCAACACCACTATCTCATACACAGAAAATAGGTTCACAATTTACTTATAGATTATGTAACTTCTGCTATTATTTGAGAGTGACAATGAGTACAGTTTAAAAGTTTCATTCATAGCAGTAGAATGTACGTAATTTTTATTTATTTGTTAATTTTTCCTCCAGAAAATACTTTAGGTCTTAAAATAACAGGGAAAAAAAACTCTTAAGCAGCCTCCCAAGAAGAAATTGAATATAAATTTCCTAATTTGTCATTAAATGTTCCTTTTAAATCTTTCCACTGTCTCATCTGGAATTTGTGCATGTCTTAAGATATATCTTTTTTACTTTACAAAGTAAAAATATACACGAAAGTTGCAAAACTTTTTATTCAGTTATAATCGAGGATGGTTAAATAAGCACATTTTGCTCCGAAACTGGCATGCGAACATCTGCTTACCGCACAACCAGGCAGACTCAGGTCAATGAAATTCGATTCGATCTGACGCACCCATGAAGAAACGACCCTAATTTAATAAATCGACTACGCAGGCGACTTCTGGAAAAATATCGTTTGAAGAATCGTGCGTAACTTCCCTGGCGTGTCAAGCAAAACTCGACTGAGCCGTGCCCATAGAATCTTTGAAGATCTAGGGATCTGTTTAATGCTTTGATCTCCGAGAAGGGTTGTCATATGTCCCCCCTCAGATTCTCCTCCGCCTCTTCCTTCCCAGAGATCAGCGACACCTGTTTCGTGTTCCGCTGTCAAAGAATCTCCTTTCAGGTTCTAAAAGATAGTGCTAGTGATTTCTTCTTCTCAGGGAGAGAATTCGAATGTCAAGGGGATTTGCAAGAGCACGATGTTGCCATACGAAAAATGACGAAAATGGTTGCTTCTGTTCCAGTTCTGAAATTTTGGTTATACAGTTCGTAAAATTTTTATTTTTAATTATGAGAAAAGTAAATACATTCATTCTTGTGCTTTCTGTTATTTTAATTATTTGTTATCCATAAATTTATCTTATTAACTAATGCTCAATAAATGTTCAATATTTTTTTTAAATATATTTTTGTTCCCGACAATCGATAAATCGAAATAAGATGTTTGGATGCGCATTGGAGTATGATATGAGAATGGTGGACCTTCGATTCTGAACCCCTCCTTTGAGAAAGTCCTTTGTGTGCCACTGCATCATTATCAGTCACATTTTAATGATCTACATATATTTACCAGGCGTAAAGTAAATTTTCCTTTTCGTGGGTTTGTTGACCTTTTTTCTTGGCAGGCCATAGTGCAGTTTGTCTCCCAAAAATGAACAGACCAGGAATTTTTTGTTGCAATATTGGTTTGCTGTTGTCCAACAGCCACTATTTGTCAGAAACATAGGAGGAAAACAACTACTAAGACTAACCTCAAAGCTGGAATGATGTTTTTGTGTCCACATTTGGAAGCGTCCCAAGTATGCGTAGATTGCTGCAGGTCATTTATCTGACCTAAAATTTTGTTCAATAAATGATTTTTGAAATTTTGAGCCTGCAAATATTTTTAGAAATCTGATATGAATTTAAAATATTATTTTTTCACTCTATACACGAACATTATAAAACAATTGCATGCCATAAATATGCAATTTGTGATGGGTAGTACTTTTGTTTGCAGTACTTTATTTACGTTTGTTTTTTTTTTATTATCAATTTCAATATAATGCTGACTTTTGTCGTAACGGAATTGGAATTGCTCTTAAAATTGTACGTCGAAAAGATCCAGGAAAAACTTGCATTTTTCTTGGACGTTCTCATATTTCCTAATCCGGATAAAAAATCTGTCTTTTATATTTAAAAAGAAAGACATACTCTTGAAATTCAAAACCGCTTCCTCTTTTACGAGTTCCTTTATCCACTCTGAGTTCCATGTCCCAGCGCCATCGCTTCTCTCGTCCCGAACCGCCACCTGGCGACAGTTGACCGCATTCTTCCTTTTGTTGCCCGAAAACGAGAATGACAAAAGAGAAGCCAGTCACTCCAAGCTGTGATGCTGTCAGTGCGGATTCGTCCGCTTGATGAGAGCTGTCAGCTCGCGGTCTGTCCGTCCGTTTGATGTGGGGTGCGGCACCAGAAAACCGTTCAGCTGTCACAAGGAGCTATTGTTTGTTTGAGTGAAAGCCATGGGATATGTCGGTCTCTGTTAAAGATAGCAGAATTACGACAATGCCTCCCAATCACTCCACGTAAGAAGGAAAATAAATTCAAAGCTAAAAACACACACACAAAAAAAAGTTCACTTGATATTTGCAGTACAAGTTATCAATTAACTGTTTTGATATACACTGATACGGGCTTCGTTTGAACGTATATTTCAAATCTTAAAAAAACCTGTCGGTATTAGTGGCTGTAAAAAGGATTTTGATATTTGGGCTTCTTGGGGGAATTTGAGCAAGGGAGGCTTTGGATTTTATTTAAATTAAATATAGTCTCATTAATTTAATTTATTCACATATTTATTATATTTATTTAATTATTTATTTTTTCCATTTTATCTTCCTTTATTTATCTTTGAATTTATGTGTCTTTAGCCATGTTTGTGAGCTGGTTTATCTTCAATGAATTAATACTCTAATGCTGTCTGGATAATTTATCGAATGCGACATTTACTCGAAATAACCTCAATGATTATTTAAGTGGCTTATTGATAAAGCAGCAATACTAAACCTTTCTTAAACTTCAACAGAAAAGTGCGTTTAAAAATTAAATTGACTCTTCATATCAAAGAAGCAGAAATCATTTATGCAACCATTTACTACTTTTTGTGGCCGTATCTTATGGCGCTCTGATTCTTGCTACAACAAATCCCGAATGAATAGTCGGTTGATGCTGAAGTTTTGCTTCACATAACTCTCCTCATTACTGCGTGTGATCAAAACATAAACTTTGGCAAGTTTCATAGTGATAGAAAAAAAAAAAAAAAACATCTGAAATATTTCAATTGCAAACAATTAGTTAAAAATGAACAGGTTGTTTCTAGATTTTTCGTAAGGAATGAAGAAGTTTTCCTTCAAAATGGCATGGAGACAGGACCTGATTACTGAATAGGTCAATTAGGCCGTAGCCTAGGGCCCCCGATATTTCCCCCCCCCCGCTCAAAGGGCTGAAATTACTTTAGACTATGGCTAAAATTGTTAAATCCAATGTCTAAAATTATGAAATTTGAATACAAGGGTCCCCAAAAAAGTATTTTGCCCCTTGATATTTTAATCGGACCCTGCATGGAGCAGAGCGCCATTGATGACAGATCGTCAATGATGGCAGAGAATATCACGACGAAGAGTAGCCATTTTATTCACTGAAATACAGCTAGGAACCAGGGTTGCGGAGTCAAAGGGAAAATGACTGCTTCCGGCTCCAGAAATGTTAGAACCTTCGACTCCGACTACCATTCCTTTACCCCAAAATCAGTCTGACTCCGATTCAGGACCCGATTAACCGCTGAATTAGCGAAGGCTTGGCCTCAATTTAAGGCTCTCAACTTTTTGTTTGGAGAATTTTTTCTAAACATTTTATGCACATTGATATAACACTGACTAATGCTAAGTGGCCCAGCAGAATTCAGAGTTAAGTTTATTCCACCTTATTGACTGATAGAAATTTTGTTTATTACATATGTTGCACTTGAAATTCTCAGCAAATTTGGGTAGTAACATTTTGAATCATATTTGACACTTGACAAAAGAAATTAAATGTCATAAAAGTACAGAGTAACAGAGTTGAATCAAATCCCACGTTTGAAAATCCAGCTTTTGTAGCTACATTTTATCGAATGTGTGATCACTTTCAATAATTTAATTCTTTCAAACATTTTTGTTTAGCAAGTTCAAATGTTTGTAATTCCTTTAAAAAACGCAGTTTTAAGTTGAAATTGAAAGTGTTAAGCACAGTTTTGCAGTGATATTCGGGCCACCTAAAAATTCTGATGGGAAGCTCACTCTTCCCGAGCTTTTTGGATAATTAGTTCCAGCTCCGACTCCGAAAGCACTGGCAGAGTTTCGGACTTAGGGGGAAAATGACCGAATCTGACTTTATGAACTTTAAACCTTCGACTCCCGACTTTACCCCTAGATCAGTCCGACTCCGACTCCGCAGCCTTGCTAGGAGCCTATGTGTTTTACGATTTTCAACCATTACCAGATGGTTTTTTATCCAACAAGACGAATTCTGTTCGTTAGGACAGACGGTTGACGTAGCTGCTGTTGAAAGGTCGGTCATTGCGCATCGCTTGTCGTCCTTTTGTCAATATGATGATTGAAAGGGAAGTGAGGAAGAAAAACTCTTCAAATCTCGACACTTGTTTCTGGAAAGGGGGGGGGGGGGAGATTCTAGGCAGGGGCGACCCGAATATAAATTTTGGGGAGGGCAGAATCTCTCAAAGTCCCGAATGGAACTCCAAATTTCGCCGAACGATGACAATTTTTCCGGAAAAAAAACCCCAAACTTTACCGAATGAGGATTATTTTGCCGAATCATCTGAAAAAAATTTCTGAGTGAGGAAATTTTAGGAAGGTCACAGTGACCTCCCCCATTGGGGCGCTCTTGAGTCTAGGTTCTTCAAATTTTGAAGACATTGAAATGTAACGAAACACATAGCATTACTTGCGAAGCAATTTTCATTTGTTGAAATAAAGTGTTTTTTTTTTTTCACATTTTTTTTCTGTTTTTTTTTTTTTCTTTTTTAAATGAAAATTCTTTTACGGTTTTTTTTCTTTTTTTCATTTTTGTGGCTTAAAATAAAAATACATACTATTATCCGGTTTAGTGAAATCCTGACTCTTTATTAGATTTTAAACTAGTAAAATATTTCATTTGCATGTCCTTCATATCAGGATCTTAACTCTATCTTTAAATTATTATTATTATCATTATTATTATTGTTATTTATTTTTTAAAGTTTTGTTTTTATTTCAATAACTTTAAACAGAAAAATACTTTGTTGCATGCCTTTTCAGAAAATCTTCGATTCATCTTATTTCTTGAACTGTTGAAAGGTCTTATTTGAGAAGGATCCACTACGTTTTTTACATAATGTTTTTGAATGTGAATTTCGAGGTACGTAGAAATAATAATACGTTCGTACCATTGTCTGAGACACAAATTTTCCGTACAGATTAGAATTGACCTGAACTGGGTTTTCGGCTTAAGTTGCATTGTCAGGGTCCGATTAACCTCTGAAATAGGGGAAGCTCTGCCTCATTTTGAGGGCCCTTACTTTTTGTTCGGAGAAATTTTTTTAACATTCTAGGCACATTGATACAACACTGACTAATGCTAAGTGACCCAGCAGAATTCAGAGTTAAGTTTATTCCACTTTACTGACTGACAGAAATTTTGTTTATTCCATATGTTGCACTTGAATTCTCCGCAAATTTTGGTAGTATCATTTTGAATTATATTTGGCACTTCACAAAGGAAATTAACTGTCATAAAAGTACATTGTAACAGAGTTGAATCACATCCCACATTTGAAAATCTAGCTTGTGGCTATATTTTATCAAATGTGTCCTCACTTTTAATAATTTGAATTCTTTCAAACATTTTTGTTTAGCAAGTTCAAATGTTTGGTATCTCTTTAAAACACGCAGATAAAAGCAAAAATTGGAATTTTTAAGCAGTTTTACAGTCATATTTGGGCCCCAAAAAATTCTGAGGGGAAACTCAAGCTTGCCGAGCCTTTTGGGTGATCAGACCCTGTGCGTTGTTGGGATTGTTCTCAAAATTAAAATCGCCTACTTGACAGTCTGAAGAAAGTGATATGTCAGTCCTCTTATTCACAAGCAGCACAACAACAAACTTTGCTATGCTAGAGCAATAAAAAAATTAAAAAAAGAAAAAAAAAACACTTCATTTGATTTCAAGCGCATGAGGTTTTTGTGATATTTGCTCTTGATTCTGCTCTATCAAATGTCCTGTTTTGTACGAGTCTTTTGTGATAAATAGTCATTTCAAGCAAAATC
This sequence comes from Uloborus diversus, assembly GCF_026930045.1. NCBI lineage: Eukaryota > Metazoa > Arthropoda > Arachnida > Araneae > Uloboridae > Uloborus > Uloborus diversus. Next base: position 97,981,537 of record NC_072737.1, read on the forward strand.
CTCGTATACATAATAGCCGATGATCAAGTTACGCGCGTGTTTCAACAATTAAACTCGCGCCACGGCATGATAATTTGATAATATGTTTTGGTAATGTTTAACATGCAGGGAAAGGTTTTATTGTGACAAGGCTAAACTCAGGGGCCGACTAACTAAATGTGAGGCCCTAGGCTCCCAATGCTTTAGAGTCCCCCCCCCCTCTATTCCATCACTTTAAGTCAATGCAAAATAATGTTTAACATTTACTTAAAAGGGGAGTTTTATAATTTTCACAAAATACATTTTCTTTAATGCTATGCATTTGTTTGTTTTTTTTAAATTTGGGGCCCCTTAGCAAGATGGGGTCTTAGGCCCAGGCCTAGTTGACCTGTGCTTTAATCAGGCCCTGGCTGAAGTCGATCCGGTAACTTAACTCTTTTACTGGTAAGGTAAGACTGTGTCCTTTCAGTGGAATGAAGAAACGAAAAAATGGTCAACAATGAACGCTACCTATGGAGTTTAAGGTTTATCCACTGGAGTTAGGGTTACAATTTCAAGTATCAGAATATCATCAAACAAGCAATGGCTTCGTTCAAACGTAGAAGCAATTATTCGCCCGTCATACCTTGACGGGCGATTTTCTAGTGTGCGATAGCATAGTAATAAACATCAAAATCTTTGCTAAAAGAATAATTTCTACTAATCATATTAAGTGCTCCTTTTCTGTTAGTATCACTTAAATCTGACTGTAGAAAGCTACCTCTTCATTTCATAAAGAATCCTTTCGCCAAAATAAATAAATAAACAAATAATCATCTTGAAAAATTAAACAAAGTCAGGAAAGAAGCATAATATTTGAAAGAAAGCAAGTTTTCGGGATAGCAGGAGAAACCAGGAAATCCCTGGTAAATACGCATGGTCAAACTTTCTCCGAATTTTAACGAGACTGTAAATAAAATTAAACATTTCGACGAAACCAAATACTGTAATCGGCAACTGCATTCGGTAATTGCTGTTAAGAAACTTGACGGATAAAATTAAGCGGATAGTTGTTCATCTTTAAGAAGAACAATGCATTTGTTTTTCATTGTCTGTCATAAAACGCGATGCTATCACTTAAAATTCGACGGCCGAAACTTTCCTCTTCGACATCAAATAGAGGTAAATGGTGCTGCCATCTGTCGTTAGCTTGTCAATCTAGATCAAAATTTTAAATATTTGCATTGATATTGGAAACAACAGCTGTTTCCTCCTGTCTGTCAAGCGCATGACAGGCAAAAAGAAGCGGAGGAAGTTAATTATCGTCCCGGGAAGAGAATGATGCGAAGAATCTGGCAGCCGATTCGAATAATGGAGAGGTTGTCAGTTCGAATTCTTGCTCTTTCGATGAGATTCTTTTTCCTTTTTTTTTTCAATTTTAATTCCTTTCAAAATTCATTCGGGAGGTAATTATTTTATGACTTCCGGCTTGTTCGCATTGCACTTTTTTGAAAATTGCTTTTGTTTTATAAAAATCGATAATTAGACGACGTTTCTTATTATTATTCTGTTGAACAGGGGAGGACATCTTTATTTTAAAATTATTACTGACCGCGCTGTCTTTCTGTCTCAGTTACGAGTTTCGTTAATCATTTACATCGTTATTTTTATTGGAGCACCAAGGCGTATACAAAAAAAAAAAAAAAAAAAAAAAAAAAAAAAACAATTTTTTCGTAAAGTCTACAATTTTGTTCATACTCGTGCATGTTTAATCTCAACACTAGAATACGAAAACAAAGTATTGGGGGAAAATTTCAAAGTGAGCTTATGTGAGTTATTTTCAGTATAAAACCATTTCCTCTATGCTTCAAAACTCCCTCCCATTATTGATTTCTATCATTTATTATATTGCAGAGAATATCACAATGTGGGCAGGGATGCCCCAAACTTACTTTTTGGGAGGGCGGAAGTTATCAATTTGCCGAATAGAACTCCAAATTTTGCCGAACAGAACTCCAAGTTTCTCCTAATTATGATAATGTGGTCGAATTGTCAGGTCGAAATCTGCCGTATAAGGAAATTTTTGGGAGATCTCAGTGACCTTCCTTGACCTCTCATCGGAGCACCTCAGAGAGAATGTATGAAGAGCACTTTCAATAACTTCAAACATAGCTTCCAAACAGCAACTTCAGAACTATAGTACGATGAGTCTAGCTGTGAACAATGGGGTCTTTTCCAAAATTTTAACAGTATTTTTTCTCAAAGAGCATGCTTAGAAACATGGGATCTGATCATTTTTTAAATGATTTGACAGAATTTAATATTTAAAAAAAAAAATTTTTACCGCCGCTCTTTCACTGTTTACGCTCCTGCCGATGTCATCACAAATGATGAAATACCATTCACTGATGCTATTCACAGAGTGTAAAATTTTTTTTCGCATCTTTACTCACGAGAACTGGCAGACATGCTGCAAAATACATCATTTGTGACGTCATAAAGACCACTCCTTATTTTCAAAATCGGACATTTTGAAAAACTAGTTAAAAATTAAGCGTTGTGAAAATGAAAGTTTTTTTTCTCGCTCCATGTTTTTTTTTTGCTTATTCTATCAATTTCAGTGACTAAAAGTAGTGCTTTTGACTGAAGGAAACAAGCCCATTATACTGCATTTTTTCTTTTTTTTTTTTCTGCCGAAGAGCAGAAAACTTATTTCGTAACTATTTCCACCTGAGATGTCTGCGATCATATCCTTATTTAACAAAATGCTCGGGGGAAGGCCTCCAAACTTGTCCAAAGATTGCCAAAAATCGCCTAAAATTGCCTTTTTGAAACTTGAATTCCGAAAAGTTTCCGGAAGAAAGATTAGAACTCCATTCCTTTTGTTAACTTCATCAAAGATCTACACTTGCATTTTTGGTCTTCAATTCGGAAAAATTGCCGGTGGTCCCTCAAGGAAGGAGCAATCGCTCCTCCCTGTATCCGTCCTTGATTATAAGTTAAATGATGTCGTCTAACTAAAGACTCCTACATTGAGCATTTATAATTGAACATTGAACGAGACACAGAATTCCATCATGCATAAATATGAAGTCTCCGGTAGGAAACCAAATTTTAACCGTGAAACCTTTGTTCAAGCACTTTTTCATGCTGATATTGAGACCTCATGCCTTCTACAACGCTTAAACATCCAGTACCCTGAGCGGAAATTTCGCTACAATCCATGACTTTTGTTTGGGTGTTTAACCGTTTGTGCAATGCAACTTGGGAAAATACTTTACTGGTGCTTCTTCTGACATACTGAATGCTTTCTTTTGGTATTTTAAGCATTGATTTATCAGAAAACTATACCTAAAAGGCAAAAAGTACCTTAGTGCGTGTAATTTGTTGGGAAATACTCTCATAAAGAAATTTTTAGACACATTTATAAACAGCTCTGAATCTTTAGTCAGTATGCAAAAAATTAAATTTTAGGGAAAAGACTGAACAACTTGAATTTAACTAAATAGTTAAAGGAAAATTAACATTTATCACCTTGCTCCAATTACTTAAATAGTTTATGCACAATTTTTGCCTAAGCAAGTTTCTTTGCAATATCAAATCTGATTTTAGCCCTCTTTACGTGGATAACGATGACCGAGTTCAACTGGGATGAGCTTTCTACGAACACAAGAATCACACACATTTACTCCATAGGTTTATAGAGAGATTTTTAATTCATGTCCAGTTGGTTTTCTGTTAGTTTTGGCAATACGAATTAATTTCTTTCCTGTTTTTCCAATAAATTTGTTCTCCTACTGCGTTTTCCTACTCTGAAATTTATTTATTTACATTTGAAATTCAAAGCGATTTTTATTCAACGCACAGATGCTTGCAAGATTTTTAGTTTCTTATCAATTTCTCGTTAAGTATAGTGATTTTCTTAGATGAGACACTTTATTGCAGCTAGTTTTCTAGGAAAAATATCACTTCCTTCACTCATGATCATGCAATAGTTCTTTTACGAAAGAAAACAAGAAGTTCCGTCTAGAACTAAACGAGTCTACTTTCCCGTATACCCATACTACTTTCTAGTACCTGATTAAAATTCTCAAAAATAGCTAAAATCGCAAATTGTTTCAAACATTTTTTTTTTATATTTTAAGCTGATTTCTAGGAATAAAACATTCCTTACTCATCTAAAAAAATTAGATGAGTAAAAAATAAAAAAACGAACAAATAAAATAGCAGCACCTTTTAAACAAAGCAGCTAATACACTTTTTTCCATTAAAAAAAATTCTTTAACCGCTTTCCAAACGAAAAAATTAAAATTAATTAGCTTATTAAAATAAATACATCATATCAAAAAAAAAATATTCTTTTTCCCCTGTTGCCAAAAATAATTTTTTGAATGAATTAATTCACTTACCAAAATAAATAAAAACAATAAAATGTCAACTTAAAGAAATAATTTTCATTGTAAAAAAAAAAAAAATCGTCTACGCATATCTTTATGTAGAAACATAAATGACTTCGAGTTTATTCGCCGAAAACTGAATACCTAAATTAAAACTTTAGCGTGAAAATAAAAACAAGTCATATCAACAGTAATTATTTCACAGTTAAAACCATAGCTGCGGTGTCGGAGTCGGAATCAATCTCATTTTGAGATAAAGGAGTCGAATATCGAAGAATCGGAGTCAGTCATTTGTCCTCCGTGTATAAATTTTTGCCAAAGCTACGAAGTCAGAGTCGAAGTCGGGGAGTCAGAGTCCAATTAGTTGTCGGGCACAGGAGTCGGAGCCGGAGTCAGGTGCCCCTAAATTCTCGGAGTCGGAGTCTGGAGTTTGGCGTCAAGATCTATTTCCAACAAACTTTGTTTGCAGTAAATCCGTCCTCAAGTACGGAATCTACATTGACTTTTAGTTTCCCCGTAGGCGCTAATGTTAAGGGATGTGAACTGTTCAAAATTGAACGGAAAATTGTTCAAATCAAAAAGATATTTTACATACAAGTTTTTCATCAAAAGTTTTTCTTACAAAGTTTGTTTGAAGCAAATTCGCCTCACAGTTCGGAATTGCCTTGAATTTCCCCGTAGGCGCTAATGTTAAGTTTTTTTGAACTGTTCAAAGTTGAACAAAAAATAGTTCAAATAAAAAAGTGAAATATGGGAATGAGGTGTCCTCGCCGAGATCTTTCGAACGAAAAAAAGTTTGTTCGAATCGGACTATTCATTCGAAAGGTATTAGGGGGGGGGGACAGACAGACAGACCGAAAGACAGACCGACAGACATTTCCCCCCATCTCAATACCCTATTTTCCAATTTTTAATTTTTCGATATTTATTTAATTATTTTATTTATTTTTGACTTTTTTTTGTTTTTCGCGATATTTTTAAGATGCATTAAGCCTTCTTTCATGCTTTTTTCTTCTTTTTCTGACTTTTACTGGGAAAGTAGGCTAAAAAAAGCTACCGATTATGAACTAATTAGATCAGCGAAAAAATTGCTTTAAGAATAAAATAATACTGATGCCAACCCAAAAAAAGAATGTAAAATTCTAGCACAGCAAGCTGACAGTTTTTAAATTTTATTTTAAATTCGATTGTTAATCAAACACATTCATTATGCAATGCGAACAATTTCATTATTTTAGATGAAATGTTTCTCCATTTTATGAATGCAACATTTAACAAAATAATGTCACCAAAAATAGTCTAAAGGGGTGAAAAAATGATCATAATAACAAAACAAAGTATCCTTTATGAATTATTGCAAGTATATACAAAATTATTCAAGAAAAACTGAAAAAAATCACAATTATTCAAAAATTTTCACACCTTTGTATACGCTCCAGAAAAAATCGACACAGGCACATTCTGTTGCTGAAACTGTAAAATACAATCCCTGGGGTGCTTTACATGGCAGGGAGTGATACCCCGACTTAATCTATGATTTTTTTAAACGGTATTTTCTCACCCTGTATTCATTTATATTTAATCAATCTTCGTCGCGGAACGTAGTATCAAGGATAGTAAAGATTAATATAAACTCCCGATTATCCGTGGAATAGGACGGATCCAGAAAATTTTCAAGGAGGGGCGATTATATTTTACTTTTTAGTCTTTGGAACTTCAATTTCTAAAAAAAAAAATTCGTATTTGTGTGCTAAACCCCACCCCTTACGCTATCAAAGGTGTCTTACAGTTGTGTTTCTTTCGAAAAATATTCACTGAGTGCCCTCTAACCTATCTCTAATGTCATCTAAGATCGTCTAAAATTGAGATTTTGAAACTTCAATTTCGAAAAAAATCCTGTAGTAAGTTCCAAACCCTATTTCTAGACTAAACTAGTAAAAGATGGACTAGGATTTCTTTTTTAAGGCTTGAATTTCGGAGAAGATCTCCCTTTCTCCTTACACCATTGATGATTACGTAAAATTGCGTTTTTGGAACTTTAAAATCGCAAATATACCTGAAGAAAGTTCCTGTACCACGTCTCAAGGAGGTTGCGATTGCCCCCACCGCCTCTCCCTTGTACCCGTCCTTGGCTGGCACGGTAACCGCGGATAAGCGAAAACCGTGAATCATCCGAAAATGTGTAAAAACAATACGTAGTTTATACAATAGCTAAAAAACAAACAAACTCACACATACATTTAAATTATAACTAAAAACATTGCTACATTGCATCTACTAACATTAAATGTAAAAAATATGTGTAAAATTTAAAAGCGAACAATAACACAATCATAAGTTTATATTAAAAAAAATTGTGAAACGAACAGCGGATAATCCAGCCGCCGAAAAATCGGGAATTTGTTGTATTCCATCATGTGTTGTTGATCATATCACAATCCCTTTTACCTTTCAAACGACAGCACCAAAGCCGAGTTGCTTTCCTGCGTTGACACCATGCTGGCAGCAAAATAACTTTTACAGAACTCCACATTGTGTGCTCGCATCACAAGCCTGCTAATCTGAACCTTTTATTTGTTACCTTGAGAACAAAATGTGATTTTATATGATGCCGATGAACTAAATCAGAGTTTTCTACCCGTTTTTTACTTCCTTTTACAAAAAAGGAAGTATTGTATTCGCGAAAAAATTTCCACTCAAAAATTGACAATTTCCATTTTGCTCACCCCGGAATGAATGTTGAGTTTTTTTTTTTTTTTTTTTCCGACTCCACCACACATGGATACGTGCCTAAGAGCGTATGGACAAACAAAATTTCCCTTTTCGACGATTCCCGAGTTATTTACAACGAGTTTTCTCGTGACGTCTGTATGTACGTATGTATGTATGTGAGTATGTGCGTATGTATGTCGCATAACTCAAGAACGGCATGTCCTAGAAAGTTGAAATTTGGTACGTAGACTCCTAGTGGGGTCTAGTTGTGCACCTCCACTTTTGGTTGCATTCGGGTGTTCCTAAGAGAGTCTTTTGTCCCTTTTTTGGAAGGAAATCATTGTTAATTTCGATGTAAACTCAAGTGGTGTTACAATTTGGCGGACACTTGGCTTTTTAAATCTGGTTTCAATTTGGCCACTGTTGGAGACATTTAGAGAGTAAACTATTGAATCACATTAAAATTACAATAATGGGAAAATGACTTTAAATTGGAGTAAAAGGAAGTCATGTGAGGCACACATCAGCTCGTTTACATCTATCACGTAAGGTTTTCTTGTGAAATCAATTTACGCTTGTATAATTACGTGAATTTCATCGCAATCGTTTTCATGATGCACTTTTATTTTAGGTGAAAAGAAAACAATATTTGATGCACACAAATTTTATAAAAGAAATGTGCATCGTTTGATAATTTTATCTTGTTATTGCACTGATTGAAAGTATCAAATAAGAAACATCTGGTGGCCTGGGTTTTTCCTGTAAACACATTAAAAGCATTCTAATCACGTTTGGTTTTCAAGTCCTGACATTATAAAACTAAACATGGTAAAGTATTATAGTGAGGTAATTACTCTTCAGGCATACAAGAGTTGCACCATCTTTACTAATAATCAAGCTGAAAGTCTTTCTGTCTGGATGTCTCTCTGCCTGGATGTCTAGATCTCTGTGACGCGCATAGCGCCTCGAGCATTCGGCCGATTTTCATGAAATGTGGCACAAAGTTAGTTTGTAGCATGGGGGTCTGCACCTCGAAGCGATTTTTCGAAAATTAGATTTTGTTCCTTTTCTATTCCAATTTTAAGAATATTTTCCCGAGCAAAATTATCATGACGTGGACGAGTAAACTACCAAGTTATCATAACGTGGAACCGAAGCATGGGCAAGCCAATTGGCGAGAAATTCACCATTCATTATTTGTAAATACACAGGCAAACCAAAAGACCTTTTAATTTTCTACTATGGGCAAAGCCGTGCGGGTACCACTAGTTAGAAAATAAAATGAAAGTTATAAAAAAAAATGGCACGTGACAGCAACTTTCCGGCTTTGAATTTGATTTCAGAATTTTAAAAATACCGCAAAATCTTTCAAACTGTGGAGGCTGCTGACTAGTCCAATTTACTGACAAGGGAGCTGGTGCCAAAGCCTTAATATCCGTCTAAAAGATAGATGGTTAGGTAGATAGATCTTAAATCCTTCTCATCCAGAAATGCGTAAAATTTGCAGAAGTTTTCTATTCTTCTAGGTCCAGTCTTCTTCTTCATTCACATGGTTTAAATGTTCATGGTCATGGTACAAGAGTTCAGTTATTATTTGCATTAGATATTTATCTTTTGAAAAGTGTTCAAACAGATCAGAAGAATGAAATATTCGTTAAAAGAAAGAAGGCGTAGCTTCTGTGTGGAATATTAAAAGAAAAAAACTTTAATAGCGAGTTAATCTAATTTCTAAGCAAAAAGAAATATTTCCCCCACTTTCAAATAAGAAATGAACATAAACAAAAATAACAAGGTGGACATTTCATTTTTTATATGGGGGGGGGGGAGGGGGGCGAACAATTCATTGCCTGAATTGAAACGCATAAAAATTAACTTTGTGAATTTGATCACTGGTTCTCGATGCAGACTCATGATTGGAAGTAAAATTTTCAAATTTCTCATTTAGAAGGTCTAGAATTTTCTGCCATGAAACCTTTTTTGTATCTATTTTGTAAGAAAATATCACCTCTCATAAATGAATACATTGTACTATAAATTTACAGAAGAAAAATTATTTACCAAATATATTTGGGCGGATGGAATGCCTTGCAATCAGATGCTCACAAACAATTTTGAGGAATTTTATCTTTTTCAAGAAACATTTCGTTTTTCTTTTCGTTTTAATGTGAACTGTTTTAAATGAAATATTTCACATGTCTGTCGGTCATTCTAAAGGTAGTGTATCTGGTTATAAATGACTTTACCATGCCCTTTGTAAATTTTTCCTTAGGAAAAAAATACAAGAGTTCAGTTATTATTTGCATTAGATATTTATCTTTTGAAAAGTGCTTTGCTTCGCTTTTATACTAAAAGATATAACTAAATGTAATACATTTTAGTAAATAAATACGTATGCATTTTAAAAATATGGAGATATGGAGACCGCTTTTACAATAAACACCATGTTTCGTATTGGTTATTGTTAAAAACCTTCTGCAACTGTTTTACAATAAAGTAATGTTGCCTGCTGTTAGACGACCACATATTTATTACAAGCTTCCATTGTGCTTCATCTTAAAAAATCCAAAACAGGATGAATGGCTTCGGCTGGGAACTTGAAGGCACAAAAAAATAAACCTCAAACTGTCAGCGAAGCTAAATTCTTCACTTGGATGCTCCTTTGTCATTAAAAAACATGAAAAACGAAAAGTAAAGGGGAAAAATCCCAAATTACTTACATCCCCTCCTCCATTTTCATTCTGTTCCACAATAAACCCATTCATCACGTGCCGCCTATCCCCCCAAAATATCTGCTGCTTTTCATTCTTTTTTTTTTTTCCTAAGCCAATGGTGTTCGCTTTGACGTGGGTCATCCGTCAAAGGGATCTGGCTGATGCATACGTCATTCTAGCAAGGAAAAAACTGCGCATGCGCGGGCGTCTACCCATCCATCACGGGCCGTCTGTCGCAACCATCCGTCACGCGTCGCTCTGGTCGTTGTTATTTGCGAACACATCCACAGGAGAACTGTTTAGAACCTGTGTGAAGGCGCCATTTTATTTTGTTCCGTTGTGGAATTTATGGGAGTTTTCGAGGTTCGTGAATGGGGTTGTTTCCTTCAGTCAAAAGTAGTATTTTAGTCATTGAAATTGATAGAATAAGCAAAAAAAAAAAAAAAATAACATGGACCCGGAAAATACTTTCATTTTCCCTATAGTTATTTTTTAATTAATTTTTTAAAATGTCCAAATTTTCAAATAAGGCGTGATCTTGATGACGTCACAAATGATGCTATTTGGCGCACCTTTTTTCCGCGTTTCCACGTTGTGATAATCAAGAAGCGAATTAAAATTGCGCTCTACGCTTGCTATCAACCATCATATTGTTGCCGATACACGTGAGTAAAGATGCGAATTCAATATTTTGTTCTATGAATGGCAACACTGAATGGCATTTCATCATTTGTGATGTCATACGGCAGAAGCGTAAACAATGAAAGCGCACCGATTTAAGTAATTTTTTTTAAATATTAAACTTAAACAAATTATTTAAAAAATGGTCAGATCCTATGTTTTTAAGCATGCTCTTTCAGAAAAAAATATTTTTTAAATTTTGGAAACGACCGCATTGAAACAACAAAGTTGCTTTTAGGGATACCCCTGCAATAAGCGTCGGGGACTGGCCTGAGGAGAAACCCGGAATTACAAAATATAAATTAAAACTTCTTTTTTTTTTTTTTTTTTTTGTATAAAACCTAAGAAGAAGCCCATGAAATAAATACGGGTCCATGCGAGGTACTGCAGTATGTTCGAAAAAAATAGAAACAAAATTACCAACACTTACTTTATGTAATATATCAGACATCTCGGTTATCACATTCTGAGACTGCAGTTTCGTTCTTATGACAACTCCTCAATCAGGAATAGCGAATAACCAAGCCGGAGGCAGATGTCATCTCATTGAAGCGGAGAGTGCCAACAAACTGGTAAATAAAGGAAATTTATCACACGAGCGAGTGTCTGCCGCATGGTGCGGTTCGACTCGTGAGTTGAAGGCAAAGCTTGGGTATCTTTATAGCCCAGTAAATTTAGCATTTTTTGCACCACAAATTTATAATTAAGAAATATTTTCAGGATTAGTTCCTCATAGCATGTAGAGTAAATCCTAAAAAGTCCCCTAAGATCCCATGTGAGCTTCCATCCAAAATGGCGGATCAAAGATGGCCGCCTAGTACTTTTTGTTTTCCTTATAACTTGGTCAAAAATGAAGATTTTTTTCAGTTTAAAAAAAAGCCTGCATGTTCTAAAAGTAATACTGTTTCGATATATATACCCTAAAATAACCAATAAAAAAGTTCGAACAATTGTTTTGACATCAAAAGCCAAAACTTCTATTTTCTGCGTAATATGCAGCAGAACAAATAAGCTACTAGAACAACGAATTTTTATGGTGTTTTTTTTTTTAACATGAACTGCAAAATGAATGATATATTCCATTTATTGAATAATCAAGTAGCTTTTATTCCATTTCGGAAAGAAATCTTGCTATTTCTAGCTTTGGAATGAGAATAGAATAAGAGAAAAAACAGTCACATAATAATAAATTTTCAAAAAAATTGAAGAATATCATTTATTTAGTAAGGGAGACTGTTGTACCTTGACCCTGGTGTACCTTGCGCCATGCACTCTAATCAGGTAGCGCTTTTACCTAGTGAGGAATCACGGTACTAAGTCAGCCATGACAGTCTCTCCACCTGCCAGAATATAAGTTGTAGGTTGAAACTCCAGCTTTTATGTGGACAGTGATTGTTTCGTGATTTGTGCAAACAAAAGTAAATAATTCCAGTGTTACTTAAATGAAATTGGACTTTTAAAGATTAGTGTTACCCAACTGATTGACCATTATATCTATTGTCTATCTCTCGGTAAGTGGATTCAGCATTTAGTCTTTACTTTTTACGTAGCTGTTGGGTTAGGGTAGCCACTTTTGTATAAACATGCACCCTCGTGTACCTTGAAACCAAGCTCCATCTTGTACCTTGAACCACTGGATCAAGGTATAGTACGATTTTAATGATTCCAGGTCTAAGCCTAAAGTTAGTCTGACAAGGAACTCTTTACACGCTAAATCGACTCTTGATATTATTTATCAATAAAAACATGAAATATTTTATAATTCAGTCTATGAGAAATTTTTAACATGGTTTACTTTAGCAGAAAACTACGTAGACATTATGCGTCGAGGTTTATTCAACTAGCTATAAAAGAATTGCATTGTGTTGCTAACGGTACAAAAGAAAGCTTTTAGGTCGAGTCTTTTAACTAAATATGACTAAGTAAATGTCCTCTAAGCTGCAACGAACTTGAAAATAGCAATTTCATTGGAGGAGCCGTGAGGTAGGAACTCAGTGGCTCAGCAGATTGAATAACTCAAAATCTAAAATCTTCAAATACAAACGCATTTTTTCATTTAAATAACATTTTGTTCTCTATTCTCCCACTTTTAAAACTGTACTTACTTTCCGGAAGTAAAATTTATCATTTCCCTTTTTAACTGAGATTAATTAACCAACAAGAACTGATATGGCAAAATATATGTTACGCCCTAAATAATCGGAAAATCTTCCTTAATCATACTGTTTTTTAGCTGGCCAAGCGTGTCTGTCATTCAACCAATACGACAGAAACTTAACATTCAGAATTTCTCGACATTGGAACGGTCACCCAGTCGGAAAAGTCGAATTACGAAAAAAACGGAATCAGTAGACAATTTTTAGAACACTTTCGATTATTTGTTTTCACATATGTATCAATTAACGGCCCTCTTTTATTTGATGACACCATTGGCAATAAGGGACATAAGCAGATGAGTACTTTTAGAGCCCCCCCTCCCCCAGATCTTGATTTCGAACCGTGCTGACAATCTTAGGATATTCATACATATACTTGTATGTCTTAGTAAAAAAAAGAAACTACAACGTTTAATTGTACAAATTGCAGATTACTATATGCGGTAATCTTTAATTGGTGAAATTGAACTTTGCTATTCTTTTTTTACTTTTCAAAGTAGACATAAATCTTGTTTGGATCCTGTCACCTCTAGAAAAATTTTGGTTAAGCCAAATCTGACTGTGGTTAATCCTATGAAATTTCACGACGAGCGGTTTTTTTTAGAAAATTATTCGCAATATTTTTAAATTCATATAATTGAAACAATGCATAAAACTTGAACAAACTACTTTGGTGAAACCAAAGTCTCAACATTTGATGGAATGTTTTGCAGTAAGCTACCGCCCTAAGCCAGGCTAAAACAGAAATACATAAAATACACCGCCAGCTCAGTTATTCCATCCGAGGACTGCAGTTTCGTGCTTTTTATCATCGTGCTTTTTAACACTCATCAGCTCGGAATAAGAAGTAACTTAGGGCGGTAACTTACTGCAAAATATATAGGGGGCTGTGGTGGCTTGATCGGTAAGTCATCGGACTCGGGACCGTAGGGTCCCGGGCTCGATACCCGCCGGATCGAAGATCCACCGTCTTCATTAATGGTGACTGGGGGACGTTAAATATGCTCGTGGTCACAAAGTTCTCCAAGTGAAACGATACCTCTGGGGGTTCTGGACCAGGGATTGCTCGGTTTCTGGTCTGGATCAAAAAATTAGAGCTGTCTTCAGGGTGCCATCCAACTGGTTAAACCACAAATAGTGGTAGGTACAGGGGACCTTGAAGTGAAAAGTTACAAAATATCTAGCTTGCTTTGCGTTCAAACTTTGAGGTGAACCGCACCATTGCTGCGGTCTGGTGTGGTAATTCTTCATTAGCTACCAGTTTGTTTGGTTCTCCTGCTTTTTTAAGAGCTTTTAAGCCTTCAGCTCAGTTACTTCCTATTCCGCGCTGATACGTGCTAAAAAGCACAAAAAGGTAGTCCTCGGATGAAATAACTGAGCTGGCGGTGTATTTTATGTATTTGATGGAATGGTCAAAAGTACGATAAATATTAATTTGTTGTTCCTATTTTGTCATTAATTTCTTATTGCTACTTAAAATCTGTAAAAACCATATTATTTTACATTCTCTTTCCAACTCTCTTTCATAGAAACGACGTATTTTCCCGTTCCACCACTACCAAATTCAATGTATCTTCCCATTTTGCCATTGTCACGAATTAAGTAAACAGCCCCCGACATTTCTGAAATGCGATTACACAGATGTAGGCGAAGAACAGCTCCATCCGCTAGTAAATAAACAATCGTGGAGGGACAATAATTCCATATTAGCAATATGCCAAGCCTCTAAATCCCCCTCCTGACCCCCTTTTAAAAAATCTACTCCCAGATTTCAGCAGGAGCTTCCCTGCCTTAAGCGCGTCTTGCATTATCCCTTAAACATAAAGCGCGGCTGTAAATCAATTTTATGTGCCGGGCGTTCGTATTCCGAGCCGAGCAACTTACAACAAACAAGAAAACAAAAAAAATTAAACTTTTTCCAAGATCGTAATAATTGTTACGGTTGCGAGTAATTTATGGAAATATGTTGTCTCAAAATTTGAGGCTCTTCTTTTTGGGGTTTGCGTTACTGTTGGAGGTGTTATATTTTAAAACAATCGTTGATGGCCGAGACTATAAATACCGGGAGCAATCATTTTTTATTAGGTGCTCCTTTTTTTGTTCGAAAAAATATATGAAGGGACGAGCGGTGAAGGTTTTATTCGAAAATTCAAACGAGAGTTGTCTTGCTGGATAAATTTAGGACGCGATAAATTGTTCATCAAGCAATAATTGTTATTTATGCCGAGAGGGGAAAAATGAAAAGCGACAAAGATTCGACGGAGCGTACCATTTCGAAGATTTAGAGCCTTATGGGTTCGATTAGAACAGATCGCACTCATTTTAGGCTCCCTCTTCTTTTTTTTTTAAATATTGTTGAATAGCCTTTGTGTCCTCAAATTGTTGAGGCCGCATAGTTTCATAAAAATAGTATTTTTGACAACGAGTATTCCAAGTGCATACTCATCCGTTGTTGAAGTTTAACAGTTGAATTGAATTTGCAACCTGCGTTTAATCGCCTCATAACTAGTTAGGAAACAAGATTACAATACATTCCAGGTGCAAAGGAGGAACAATGAACTGAATGTTCTTTTAAAGCCTGAAAGACAACAAAAAAAATGTGTTCCTGTTAATTATGTATGTCCCTAAAACTAAAATTATGTAATAATCCATGCAAAACTTTCCATAAATAATTTTTTAATTACATATACACACATACGTGCTAAAAGCAAAAACTAAAATAAAACTGTTTGTGAATCAGTAGAGTGTGCGTCACTACTTTCCTCTGAATTTGAATTCTTCTTCTAACTAAAGCAAAAGTTAATCTCAATCTAATTAATCTCAATATAATCTATCTCAATCTAATTAAAGCAAAAGTTAATCTCAAATCAAGCAAGCTTACTTTTTTATGTCTTTGCATTGATTTTATGTTCATAGTTACCACACGTGTTCAGCCCTTATGTGATTGTGAATGAAATTTAAAGGAAAAGAGATCGCAACTTATTTAAGCTTATCCTATTAATAGCATGTTAAAAAGTGTTGGAATACAGTCAACCCTCTTTAGAACGACCCCTTTTTTCTGCGACCCTTCTGTTATAGCTACCGACGCAGGAAGTCCCGTTCCCTATTCTTTAAATTTGTAATGTTGTTTTAACGTCCATTTGTAGCATCCAAACTGAACCATTCGTTCCAATATAACATTCAAAATTAAATTTCTTTTCTTTTCTTTTTTTCCTTATCCTTACTGTTCGAAAACTAAGATTTAAACATTTCATGTTTTTAAATTTAAAATATTTCAACTAAGTTACAGATTGGTATAGGATGAAAGAAAAATAAATGATGAAAACCGTAGACAAAAAGTAGACATTACGAGTTATTACTTTTTTTTTTTTTGAAAAAGTGAAAAGCTTATATTATATCTGCTTAATAGAAGAAGATTACTTGGAAAAAAATCTCAAAATAATAATAATAATAATAATAATAATAATAATAATAAAAGTATAATATCTATCTAATTTTTTAAAAAACTGATTTTCAATGCATTTTGTCATTAAACATATTATTTTAAAGATACATGTAATTTATGGATAATATTTTAGCATAAAACTTAAAACGAGAAAGAAACTAGCAAAATAATTTTTTTTAATGTAACTATTTTATTATTTTGTTAGTTTCTTGATTAACTTTTGAGACGAAGCATGATTTTGAAAAACTACTCCTGCATTTTGAAAAAGTGACTAAATAACATACAATACGTTGTAATGACCTCTCGTTATAGCGACTGATTTTGCTTGGACGACAGGAGTCGTTATAACGAGAGTCGACTGTACTAGCCTTTTTGAAGAGCAAAACATCCCTAATAGTGTGATTTCTGCATTATGTTAATAGAGGCAGAAAAGATAGTTTTACAGAGATTGCCGAGGGTAACGTGGGGAAACGCGTAACTTCTCACCGATGTTCAGACATCCGATTCTAAGGTACCCCACTAAATATCGCCAGTATCTAAGCGTTGACGATCGCACTTTGACACCAAAGTTGACGATATATTCCAATATTGGCGCCATAAATGAGCCCCCAAGTTCGGTATCAGCTTATCCTTACAGCAGTTTCTCCACGAAAGCTGTCGGATTTATTTTTTATTTTTTTAAATGGGACACGTATCAATGAAGAAAGTTTAAATTACATTACTCAAGTTAAAAATTACGGAGCAATTTGTTTAACTGCACACTGAACTTTTATATAGCCAGTGGGGAGAGAATGTGTATCAAATTTCATAATTTCACTCATCATCAAATTCTGCCTGCAATATTCTTTTCATTTTCTTCCTTCTATTTCATTTTTTAAGGGGGGAAGAGGGGATCTAAAGCAATATTTTAAATCATCTACTTTCTTTGGATAATTGGGCTTCAAATTGGATTTTTTCTGCCTACAAGATTTACAATTAATTCCAGTTATGTGTTACCCAAAATTTTGTAATAATCTATGCAAAAACTTCGCATGATGTTTTAATTGCGCATTCACTTAGGCATTAAAAACACACACACACAATCTCGAACAATGCTTTTGAGTTAGTAGAATGTGCGTCTCTATTTTTCAGTGAATTTCAATTCTTCTTGTTTCAAAGCTTACTTTTCCATATCTCAGCATTTGAACCATCTTTTTAGTTATTACAGTGCCCTTAGAATTCATCATCATTTATATGATTGTGAATTACAGTTTAATCGAAAATATATCGCAATTTGACTACGTTTAGCGTGTTAATTACATTTCGGAAGAGTGAAGCACCCTTTCAGTGCGTTTCCTGCACACCAACTACGGAGGCAGGAAAGATAGTTTTACAGAGATTGTGAAGAGAAATGCGCATTTCTCACCTATGTTATAATCACGGCTGCGGAGCAGGGACTGATTTGGGGGAAAAGGAGTCAGAGTCGGGAAGCGAAGGTCTAAAGTTCCAAGTGTTGGAGTCGGAGTCGGGAGTCTAAGGTTTAGCTCTTGAATTACGTTGGTCTTCGTATACCTAGAAATATGGCGGGGATCAATTTGACATTTTCAGAAGAAATCTTAAATAGTTCCCTACATCAGGGACTGATTTACGGCAGGGCATTCGGGGCCCGGGGCACCAAAGGATAGGGGGCACCAAATTTCTGTCATCATTTTTTTTTTTTTAGGGACCAATGTTCGGGGACTCTAACTAAAGGAAACAAAAAAAAATTTGTCATTTGACAATTTTTTTTATTAAATGAAAGCATATTAGTTAATTGTTGTGGAGAACGATCATTTTCGCTATTGAAAAGAATTAAGTGTCCTTTACGTGCTCTCATTTCTGATGGTAAATTATCTTTATTAGCTCTGTTATCAATAAGAGGAAGTTTGACCTAAAACTTGATTCTGAGGACATTATAGATGAATTTACAACAAGAAAACAAAGGAGAAAATATATAAAGAATCATTGATGCGCAGAAAGCACATTATGATTTACCTTTACCATTTGTATCACAGTTTTTCCATCTGCGACTGTAAAAAAAATTCTCGCATGAAAACCATAAAATTATTTTAGATTTATATTAAATGATTTCTTTGCAAAACATCTTAATTATTAATTTTTTTCGCATGAAATCGATATTTTAAAGTTTTCTTTCCATCAAAATAATATCCAACACTTACCTTCCTATTTTTGTGTGAGGGGGGGTGGGCACCATATCTGTCAGTGCCCGCGGCACCCAGGTGTGTAAATCGGTCCCTGCCCTACATAATGACATTTATTTTAAAAACTAGTTTAAAAGAAATATGCTTAGTATAAATGCAGTTTACTTAAAAGATGCAGAAATTTTTAAAATATATAATGAAGCATTAAAAAAAATAATTAATCTTAAAATAACCAGCACTGTTTTAGTTTCAATTCAGAAATTAGCGGCTACTACTCCCTTTTATGTGCGAAAATATTATGAATTCCTCAAGTTCATGCAATGGTATGTTCAAAAGGAATTTTTGAGTTTCTGCCCTGTTTCGGGATTTGCAAATGTAATTGCATTTCTTTCTTTCTCAAAGGGGTCAAAATGACACCTTCTCACGCTTCTAGGTATAATTTTAGTTAAATTCCCTTTAGCTCGCGTTTAAACAAAATACAATTTTCTTGAAAATTAATATCATTACATAGCACAAAGCTTTGGGAAAAATCAAAGAAGGATTAAGCTTTTTTATGAAAGTACAGAGAAGCAGTTGGCGAAAGAAGTTTGCTTGGGGTCGAAATGACACCTCCCGTGATTCTAGTGTTAAAAACAGGGCTGCGGAGTCGGAAGGAAAATGGCCGACTCCGACCCCGACTCCGACTCCTGGATTTTGAAACGCCCGACTCCGACTCCGTATTTATTTTATATTTTTAATTTTATTTTTTCAACTCCCTCTCTCCCTTCAGGGGAAGGGGAGAAACCTCTAAAAAGATATTTAAATATTAATTCCTTTTTATGAAAATTTCGCATTTTGTTTTTTATTGTAAACTTAAGACGCATACAACGTTAGAAATTCAATTTAAAAATCAAATTTTCCAATAGTTACGAGTTAAAAAGTGAGATGACTTAAAAATTCCTTTCAAAAAATTTGAAAAGGATTATCTGTAATTTGCCCCCCCCCCCTTTAATGTTTAACAAATTGATATTGATCAAATCGTGTGCTTTCAATTTTTGAAAGCTGTAACTTGAGAGAAAAAAAGCTTTTTTTTCTAAATCCCAGTTCTTGAGAGGACACGGTTGCCCCGGGTGACACCCATCTGGTAGATGACACCACAAGTTAATTTCAGAGTTTATAAAAAAATATAAATATTTTAATTCTGAAAATTTTCGCGAATATATTTTAAATTTTATTTCATCAATAAAATTTCAGCGAAAATAGGGCACATATACGTCAGGAGCTAATTTTACACAAAATACGGGGGTATACAAATTTATACGAATAGCTTTTACTATACCTATATTTCTTCTTCGCTAAATTTTTAATTTAAATTTTATTGGCTGCTTTAAAATTAACCTTAATATGAAGATTTTAAGATTAACTGCTATTATTGAGTGTTGTAATCAAGAAATCATTTACACTTATTTTGTTCCATACTTTTTAGTGAGAACCAAGCTTATAGAAAGAGTCTTAAAAAAGAAAAAAAAAACATGAGATTATTTCATCGGATCTTTTGGATTCGTGCTTTCGCGGCATAACTTTTTTGAATTTGCCGATCACCCTTAAACGTTTTAACCTTAGCTACGGGCCTCGACTTACTAATTTGTTACATTTCTTTTACTATTTTATAACTGAGATCGAACAAAACACTGTATTTCTATTTTTATTTGAAAGTGATTAATTGAAAATGTTAGGCAACAAAATCGTTTGCTGACAGTTGCTATTAGTTAAGTTCAAAAGCAAGCAAACTAGGGGACGGCTACAGAAAGTTCGGTAAGCACTCAAGCTAGCTGATTGCCATAACGGCTGTTATTGTATCACATTAGTATCTTTTTATACATGTAATCGAACCAATTGGCAGTCAGTTTTTAAAAAATGCAAGAAGAATCAGTGAAAAGGAAAGAAAATAAGAAGCCTGGAGTAGGAGTCGGAGTCGGCATGTTTTTGAACAACTCCGACTCCGACTCCTTTACCCCAAAATCTATCCGACTCCGACTCTTCGACTCCGACTCCGACTCCACAGCCCTGGTTAAAACTCCTAGAGCCGTAGTCGGTCATTTTCCCTCAAAGTTCGCAACTCTGCCAGTCCGTACCTGCCAGTTGGAGTCGGCGGACTGATTTTGGGGTTAAAGTTGAAGGTTTTAAAATTTTCGGAGTCGGAGTCATTTTCCCCTCGACTTCGTAGCCCTGGTTTTAACCGAATATGATTTGATGGAACCAAAGCATTGCTTGTATCAAAAAACTGACTCTCGCATTTTAAAGACAAATTTGGCGATATCTACCAACATTGGGGGAAGAAATGAGCTCTCGAGTCCAGTATCGAAGAATCGTCCAGTTGAGAAGAAATAGACAGCATAACCAAGACCTTTGGTATAACTGCTCTTAGTCATCAACTCACTCTTACAACAATATTCTCGTGAAAATTATCAGCTTTAATATAATTACTTTTTAAAAAGCAATGTAGAAAATGCTGGGGCGGTGAGGGGAGGGGCATTTCTTATAAATTCATACACTGCTCGACATTGAAAATGCAACACCAAGAAAGAGTGTTCAGAAATTTATGCAAATTTTAGAGTAGACGTAAATCACTGAGTTATGTAAATGATGTAAAATGCGCAGCTCTCCGACGCACGTGAAGTAAGATATAAGGGAAGGAACTTGCAGAATGGGCAATATTCGTGTCGTTATTTCTGACTGGAGAATTATCGAAGAAATTTTGTTTTTGTCTTAGAGGATACGTGTTACACAAGAGAATGCCAGGCCGCCGTCAACGAAGGCACTTCCAGCAGATAGACGATTTTACGAGGAGTATGGCGATCGGATTGAGAAAGTGAGGTTGGTCCGTACGTCAAATCGCAGCTGATACCTACATGGATGCGAGCACGGTGCATCGGCTGTGCCGAAGATGGTTGGAACAAAGAAATGTGGCAAGATTGAGGGGTGCAGGGGCAGTCAGAGTGACGTCAGAACGTGTGGATCGACGCATCCACCGACAAGCTGTAGCAGAACCACAAGTCACTTGTTCCCCGATTCTGCAACAGGTGCAAGATACCCTGAATGTTCCCGTGTCAACCAGAACCATTTCCCGTCATTTGATCGCACGTGGTCTGCAATCACGGCGTCCGCTGCCATTGATCCCACAACATAGACAGCAACGTTTAGTATGGTGCCGGACTGGAGCGATGTGGATGACAGAATGGCGAAATGTCGTGTTCTCAGATGAATTCCGCTTCTGTATATCCAGTGATAGTCGCCGCATACGTGTATGGCTTTGACGTGGATACAGATCTAAGCCGGCAGTAACCGTGGACCGTCCCACCGCACGACAACGTGGCATAATGGTTTGGGGCGCAATTGCGTACAATTCCGTATCACCTCTAGTTCGTATTCAGGACACTATGACGGTCTAACGATTCTTGGATAATGTGCTGCGGCCGGTGACAATCCCTTACCTTCAAGGGCTACTTAATGCAATGTTTCAGCAGGATAACGCCCGACCACATAGTGCTCGCATCTGCCAACATGCTCTCCAACTCTCCAAGGCACACAGATGCTTCCCTGACCACCGTACTCTCCTGACCTGTCACCAATCGAACATGTGTGGGATGTGATTGGACGCCTTTTGCAGACTCTGTCCCTGCCTCGTTCAGAAGACAAACTGTGGCAAAAGGGGAAATGGAGGGGGGAATTGAAAGGGAATGGAGAGCCATCCCTCTGGATACCATCTGCACCCTTATTGACTCTATGTCTAGACGTGTTTTTTCGTGTATCGCTGTCCGCGGTGATCCTGCATCTTACTGAGCCGACGCCGTTCTCGCTCTGTATTCTACCTATCATTTTGAAATTAAGATCATTTATTATTCCTTGCTGTCTCTGTCTTTTTTCCAAATTTCATCACTTTCTGACCACTCCTTCTTGGTGTTGCATTTTTAATGTCGAGCAGTGTATAAATGTGTATGCACACATACCCCGCTTTTGTCTATTTCTGTATGAATTTTTAAATATTTGTAAAATACGGGGAGGGGGTAATTGAACACTTAAATGACAAACCTGTTTTTCTCCACGAATAACAACAGCTATAAAGATCACTTCTGACTATGAAAAATCTCTCTTTGAGTTCCGTTATGCTTTTAAATGATTATTTATCTCCTACTGAAAGTCAGTTAGCTGGTCTTGGTTCAGTCTAGTTAGCTTTTCTTATATCACGATATGGAACGGTAGGGTCGGTCCTTCAAATAAAATTGTCATGATTGTTGAAATATTTTCGAGTTGATGGTGAAAATAAGTTACTAATATATTCACAAAAACTATTCCATTTAAATAAATAAAGGATGTTTTTTTAGAGGTATAGAACTTTAGGTTCAAATAAAACACCGTTAAATTATATAAGTCGCCTTGAATTTAGCTTTATTCGAAAGATGGTTCTTTGCCATTTTTATTTAAATGTGATTTCTGGTATATGGCCACTTCGGCTGGCTTGGAGAACGTCTAATCGGGAAGACCAATTTTCTATCACTTTTTGCAGCAATGGGGGCCGTATGTGAGTGATATGTGGCGAATGTTCTTGTCCAAGGCGTCAATCGTCTGTGGCTTATCGGTGTAGACCTGAGACTTCACACAGCCCCACAAAAAATAGTCCAGCGTAGTTTAATCGCACGATCTCGCAGGCCAATTCACGGGTCCATTAAGCGAAATTATTTGTTCACCGAAAGTTTCTTTCAATAAATCAATTGTGACACGCGCTGTGTGGCGTGTTGCACCGTCCTGTTGTCTATTCATGATGAAATGGCAAACCAACACAAAACAAGTGACAACTATCAAAATGGCCCATGGATCAAACAGTGTTCCTGACTTAAAGTTCTATACCTCTAAAAAAACACCCTTTAAGTGGTAGAGAACTACTATAGTTTAGAAGTAGACCATTCAAATGCAAATCTTAATTTCTGTACCTCAGAATCAGACTAATCTAAGCCTAAAAAGGTTTTTTTTGTTTTTGTTTTTTAGCACATTGTATGGAGAATCCTATTCCGCATCGAGCCATATAAACGCAGTTCTACAAAAAAAATGTTTTGAAATTATTTAGCTGTGTTTAAAGATCGTAAGTCCCATCCTTTGTATGCACCAGGCAAACGTTTTCTTGCTCTCCTGAAAAGTAACGATTATGTGACTTAACTTAGCCTGACTCTGAGGTGCAACTTTATGGATTGAAATTTTCTACTAATATTCGTAACCTTCTTAATTTTCAAAACGAAACATTCATGATAACACACTGAAACAGAGCACCTCACTTCAGTTACTTTAATGTGTTTGCCTTCATCCTTTTTAGCTTATTCAGAAAAATGAAAAAAATATTACACTCGTAAAATTTATAAGTAGTTTGAATTTGCAGATTAGCCTATAAAAAAGTTCCATTACTCCGATCAGTTATCAAAAACAATCCGAATATCAAATATTTCGAATAATGACACAAGACGTGCTTCACTTTCCTTCTTTCGTACCGTTCTAAGCACATTAAGAACCGTTTCGAACTGTAATTAGCTTCATTTAAAAAAGTGATTGTGAAATTAAAAAAAAAAAAAAACGTTTTTTCATAACAGCCCAATACGAGTTCTTGTCAACGCTATTAGAGACGCTTCATTAGGCACGAGTGAAGTTCAGATTCCATTTTGCTAAATATGCCCTTATTACGACACAGGGGACAGAAATAAATGACCAGATTTGGAGTTTCCAATCTCTTCAATTAAAAGGATAGCGCGAGGCTTAAAAAAATAATAAGTTGCAAGTATAAGAGTAAGTTTTCTGCGGAGATGCATTAAAATTCAATTTTTTGCGGCGATCGTGCAGTAAGATAATTTCAGTCAATTTGAATGATCATTTGGAGGTATGGCTGAGTTTCTGCTTAATGGGCAAACAAGGTGAAAAGAAGTTCTAAAATCTCCCCGAAATCAGCATTAGAACTTGCTCGTCATTAAACCTGAATCGTTTGAGTTTTTTTATTTTGATCGTACCCGCAATCGATAAATAGCTAACTAAAAGCAGGATCTTCCGTTATGGAGATTTCTGCTTTGAGAATATAAGGACCCCTTGGACATTTAGGGACTTTCCTTCTACGATTGGAGAGATAGATCATAAAATTTCATGAGCTGCTTGGCTTTTAAATAAAATTCTAAGATCCCAAAATGCTTGATTTTTGCATCTGAAATTTAATTATATCATTTATAGAACTATTTTCCTGCTGAAGGAATTTAGAACAAGGCTTTTTATTTAATCAAAGCTCCAAGCATTGTTGTTGCAAACCTTGCTTAGCCTTAAATTAAATTGATTTGATGAAAAATTGAAGCACCCTGAAACAGAAAAATGTAAGGGCAAAAATTAAAAATTTGGAGACAACCAGTACAAGTGACAGGAGGAATTCTCCCCTGTTTTTGGCGAGAGATGATGCTAGTAGCCCTGGTAATTGCTGCTAAGCTGCATGATTTCAATACTTTTCAAAGAACCCCTTTCGTGCGTTTGCTCTTTGCATGCGTTCTATTCAAACGTTAAATATTACGACTTACATCAATTTGCTTCTTACTGCCTCAATTACTTTTTATAAGCTTTCATTATACTTCCTCAGTGTTGGATGAAATAAGCTTTTTACCCTTGCTGAAAACAAAATTTAATACCAACACTTACAAAGTTAACTGTTGGTAAAATTAACAAAGTAATTTCAATAAATTCTTATGCAGTTACTCTCAACCATCAATTAAAAGCCTTTTTTTTTTTTTGCTCTATGCTCTCAGCTCATGGAGTTTGTAAACGCATTCCTGAAAATGAAAGTTTAAAACAGACCTAACAGTTATTAAAAAGTAGTCAATGAATCAAAAATGCATCAAGACTAAAACAGATCCAATAGTTACATGATTCTGACACATCCAAATTTTATAATTTATTTAATGACTTAGTTCATTTTTTGGTGGATTTTATTTTTTCATTTTAATGTAACTATTAGTCTTACTTGATGGATTGCTTTATTTCAAAAGTAAACATTAAATTTTAAGTTTCCGCAATATTGATTTTTCCAGTGCTTGACGAGCCACTAAGCACTTTTTTTTTAAACCGAAAAATGTTAAAAATGAGATGTCACATACGCATAATGGAAAAGTACCACACCTGTTCGGGCTTTTGTAATACAGCACAAATTCCTTTCCCCTGAAATTTATCCCTTCACCTTAATACACTCAGGAACATTGAAAATAGCGCCACAAAAAGGAAGCTTTAGATTGAAGTGAAATTTAATGCACAGAATAATACAGATGAGAGATACACTTGATTTCAAAAATCTAGACAATTAAACAAATACAGGCTAAGAAATGAGATAAATACAGTGCTACTTCAATAGCGCGTTGAACCCCCTTTTGCTGCAATACATGCCGCAATACGGTCCGACATTGAGCTAATTAAACTTTTGATGCTGTCCTGAGGCAGATGGACCCTCAAATTTTGAACAGCCACCTGTAAATCTTGCACAGAGCACGGCGACATCTGGCGTTTCAGCTGTTCCCATGCATGCTCTATAGGGGACAAGTTGGGGGAGCGGGATGGCCATGGAAGAGTCTCAAAATGACGTAAGAAGTGTTGAGCAACTCTAGCTGTATGAGGGTGAGCTTTATCGTTTTGGAAAATTGCTCCTGGGAGGCCATTTAGGAACGGTCCTAGATGTGGTTGCAGAATGTCATTAACAAGACGCTGGCCCGTTAAGGTTCCACGTACCACAACTAGAGTGGACCGGTTATCATAGGCTATCGCATCCTAGACCACTATGCCCGCTGTGCGGGTAGTGTGTCGTGAGATAGAATTGGTGGAATGGTACCTTTCTCCACGGCGCCTCCACATCCGTGCGCGGATACTATCTGACCCCAAATCGAATCGAGGTTCATCACTGAGCACCACCTTTTGCCAATCAGTGGCATCGAACATCGCTCTGGCTTCGCACCATTGCAGCCGGAGTTACCATGTTTTGGTGTTAAAGGGAGTACACTAAAAGGGCAATTGGACTGCAGATTTGCTTCCGCAAGACGTTTAGAAATCTTTCGGGGAACAACTACTACCCCTACGTCTGCTGGTATGGGGAAACGAGTCACTGTAGGATCCACGAGCGCTTGTCGCACGATCCTTCCATTCTCTCTCCGCGTGGTCTTCCCGGTCGGTTTTTTGCACATGGGTACCATCTCGTGTCCACTACCTCCAACAGTTTCTAACGGAACACTCCGAAGCAGCAGCACGGCTCGTCGACCAGCCTGCAATTTTCATACCGATGATCAAACCTCCCTCAAACTCGCTTAACAGTGAGAAACGCTTTCTAACTCATCTACCTGGCATCCTTCATTCATTAAGCTTATCCTACAGTCCGATGTAATCGTAACATTTATAAATCTTAAATTATGATTTGGTTTATATAGCATTTTTTTCCCCGATTTCACCGATACTGTAGGGTAAACAGTCATGCGCATTGACTCCAAACTTGGATCAAGGCCGTATCCAGAAATTTTTTTCGGGAGGGGCCCAGATTAGTACATTGCCCTAACACACACACATATAGTATATATAGACACACCAAACGCATACAAATGTTAACATAGAAGACTTTTTGTCTCGATTTTTAATGATTCCACTGTTTAGACTGTTGTTATTTTAATATCTTATTCACCTTGTAGTGGTAAGGATAACAGGAGAGTGTCCCTTTAAGTCGGATGTAGAACATCCATAATTTCAGGGGGTCGGGGGTCTTCCCCCGAGAAATTTTTGAAAAAAAAAAAAAATCTGTATTTTAAGGCCTTACATTAGGTAATTGAGGACTACAAAAGTATGAAAAAAAAATGCAAACTCTTTTAAAAGTTATACATTCTTTTGCAAATCAGTCAAACAAAATAAAAATTGCTTGCTCAACAAATCGTGAGTAGGGTAATAATGAGAGTTCTGCCCCAAGAGGCGGCTCTGCGGCTATGAGCCGCCTCCCAATCCCTCCGCCTCCCTGATGCCGCCTCCCCCTCCCACTCTTCCTCCCACCGCCTCCTCCACTTCCTCCCCACCCCCTCCCGACCTTGGGGTTGACCCTCCCCACGACCGGGGCCGCCGCGAGAACCCGTAGAAGGTGACGAGGGTTTTTCCCGCGTTTTAGATATTTTTCCCGCGTTTTCGGACTTAGAATATTTTGAACTTGTTGTCATGACAACCAGAGTTTTTAGTTTTCGGTTGGCAACACTTGTTGCTATGTTTTAACTTATGCTATGTTTAACGTCGGTGGCGCCATCTATTGAGAGGTTTATTTTTATTTTTTTATTTCTACGAATTTAATTATTTTTATTTTTACAGAGTGTCGCTGCTGGGAATCGAACACCCAAACTTTGAGTTAGCAAAAACGTATGCTAACCACTATGCTATATTTTTCATTACTCTTTCAGTCTTAATGTGAATCTGTACCATGACAACGAATATTACAATTAAATTAATTTTAAAACCATCAGTTAATTTACTCTTTAGTACTAATCATGGCATATCATTAACTGAATTTCAGCTCATAATTGAAACTATCATCATTATTATTATTATTTTTCATAATAACAAAGTTTTCACTTAAGTAAAGATTTATTTAAATACAACCCATTCGAGAT
Source organism: Uloborus diversus (assembly GCF_026930045.1). Classification (NCBI taxonomy): domain Eukaryota; kingdom Metazoa; phylum Arthropoda; class Arachnida; order Araneae; family Uloboridae; genus Uloborus; species Uloborus diversus. The sequence continues at coordinate 98,009,451 of NC_072737.1, forward strand.
TTTAGATTTATTTCAATGCTTTGTGGACTTGAAATATATTTTAAACTTTGATTTTCTTTTTCATGCATTTCAAACTTTATCCTTTTTATTTTTTCTAACTTGTTAAATTTTCTTTTTTCTTTGTCAAATTTACAAATAATTTTTCTAACTTGTAAAAATTTCGAAGAAATAATTTTCTTAACTAATTTTTTTTTTTTTTTTTTTTTTGACTTTCATACAACAAAATATTTTTTCTTATTTGTTAAATTTTCTAAGAAATAATTAACTTAAATATTCTTTCATACATTTTGAACTTTAACGTTTTTTCCTGTCATTTAGCACTTTGATTTTTTTTTTTCACTATTTTAGCGTTTTTCAATTATTTTCAGTCTTTAACTATTTTCTTAACTTTTTAGTCTTTAACTAATTTCAAGCATTTCAGACTTAGATTATTTTTTCGTGATTTCGATTTTTTTTTTAAGTATATTTTAGAGTTTGATCATTTTCTCGCTTGTTTTTACTTTATCGTTTTTTTTTTTTTTTCCCGATATTTTTAAACTTAGAAATTTTTCACAAGTAGTGACAGGAATCGAACCTTCAAATTTTTCAAAACGTTATCATGTCTTCAATTTTTGCAATCATGTCAAACTTGCAATCAATTTACTCGTAGTAGTAATTAACACTTATCATTAACAAATTTTCTCAGATTTTAAAAAATCAACTTAATTAATTTTTTCCAGTAAGCAAATTGCGCACTCAAGTTACATTCCAACACTGCATATATGTTTCAAGAGTTTCATTGAATTTATCACATTCCATTTAATTAACTCTAATAATTACTTTTTCATTAATACTTAACTTAATCATTTTATCATACATTTATTCCAGTTACAAAATTATGCTTAAAAGTTATTTATTTTTCTTAGCACAAGAGATTTTAACATGTTCCTACTAAAATGCTTTTCACTCTAGTTTGAGTTTACTAAAATAGCAACTCATTTACGATTTAGATTCATTTAATCGTCTTTGATTCTTTTTTCATTGTTAATATTTTACATTATCACATACGTTATTATTTTTATACATTTATCCATTTAATTTTCCAAAATCTACAATCAATTTACTCTTCGTATTAATTAACACTTATCACTATCAAATATTTTCATGAATTTTAAAAATTATCTTCTTAAATAATTTTTTACTGTAACCAAATTTCCCACTCAAGTTATATTTCATCACTACATATGCTTTTCATGAGTTTCATTTAATTTATCGCATTTCATTTAATTAACTCTAATAATTATTTTTTATCATCGATATTTAAGTTAATCATATTTTCCTTTATTTATTTTTCATGCAAACACTCTTGATGGAATAAAACAAATTTTTTAAACTTTCATGAATTAAATCCCCTCTGACTATTTTATTTTACTTTACCATACTTTACTATTTTATTTACTGCGTTTTACTATTTATCATTCATTACAGCTTTTCCAAAATATTACTTTACAACCAACTAATTTCATTAACAGAATTTTCATTACAATTTATAAATTTCACTTTTATTTAATTATTTTTACCTACGCTAAAATAAAACACATCACATAAAAAAGTTAAACATCAATGAAGAACCCGAGAAATGTTAAAATTATAAGTCAAGTATCAAAACTTCATGTCAGCAAATTTTAAAAATAGACTTACCGAAAAATAACTTCTACTGAAATTCATTTCAAAACTTGGAATCAATTTACTCTTAGCATTAATAAACACTTATCATTAAGAAATTTTCATGGATTTTAAAAATCAACTTATTTAATTTTTTCCAGTAAGAAAATTTCGCACTCAAGTTACATTTCATCACTTTATATGCTTTTCAAGAGTTTCATTTAATTTATCACATTTTATTTAATCAACTCTATTAATTATTTTTGATTAGTATTTAACTTAGTCATTTTATTGCATAGTGTTTTACTTTATTATTATTATTTTTTTTTTCATACAAGCACTCTTGTTAGAATAAAACAAAATTTTCAACCTTCATGAATTAGAATCACTTTGGCTATTTCATTTTCCCAATAATATTTTACTTTAACAACTAATTTCTTTAACAAAATCGATATCATTTATTTTAGTCTTTATCCTTTTCGAACGATACATTCAAATGGACAGCTATACGTTAAATTAAGAAACTTAATCTAAATTTTGACAAATTAAGTTATAGCTAAATACTGACTAAAATTAAGTACAAAAGACTAACCTTTTTGGGGTGAAATCCCTCAAGTACCAGCTATCGCGAAGTTATTTAAAAACAGTGAATGAAATTGTAATAAGTGGATTGTTAATTATAACTCAATCTCACAAAATTACAATTACACGCATGTTTTATTTGAAATCACTGCATACGGCTGGCTGCCCATCGTCGATTTGCAGAACGCATGCCGTGATATCGCAAATCAACTCGGCTGTTGAAAAAAACTACCGTAATGCTACAGCACTTCGGATCGTCCACACTCACCGAGACGAATTGAGAAAATGACTTTATCAATATTGCTATCTACCCCTTTACCGATAACAGATAACAAACCCCACGTGCGAGTATTATTCACCACCTGGCCTACGTCTTTCAAGTGATGTCACTGTTTCTGACCAATTAAAATTAGTTCACGTTTCTCAAATATCAAGCACATAGATCGGCAATAGCCTGATGTCTGGTTTTCCAAACAAAATTTTAGATTTTAATTCGTAGTTTCGAATTAATTTCTTTTTCATTTCAAACTTATAAAAAAAAATTTCCAGCTTGTAAGAATATTTCTTTCAAAAACAGATTTTTGATTCAAAACAGTATTTTTTCAAACTTGTAATATTTTTCTACTTAGAAAATGAAATCAAAAATTTTTGTTTTCTTTAATCATATAAAATGTTTTTTAAGAAATAATTTCTCAAACTTGTAATATTTTTCCACTAATTAAAAAAAAAATCAATTTTTTTTTTTCAATCATATAAAAATAAATTTTTATTCTTACAACAATAAATTTTTCCGCAAAAATATTTTTTTCAAATCAAAATAATAATAATAATAATATTTTTGTAACATATTGTTTTTTTTTTCCTTTCAATCTTTTTTTTTTTTTTCAAAAATTTTCAAACTTACAAAATAAAATTTTTTCAACTGAATCTTCAAACGAAATGATTTAATTAAATTTAAAACTCAATATCACTTTACTCTTAGTATTAATAACCAATAGCACTTAACCATTTACTCTTTGCACTCTAAGTATTAATTAACACACACGCATTACAAATAATAATAATAATGTTTAAGATACTTACAAATCATCCACTCAAGCTTTCAAATATCCATCTAGCATGTTATTGTTCATTCGTGTGAGGGAACTTGTAATAAAACTTTACTTATCAACCGAAATTATAAGCGAAAATATCGCATTTTTTTAGCACTTAATATAATCCTACAATTAACAAATTGGTTTTAACTTTGAATTTAAGAAAAATAAAAACTATTACACACTTAGTAACATATCTATCGATGTATATTATTTCATGACAAATCACAAATAGGTGAGGATCTTTTATCGATCATGTGACCAACTAAGTTAAGAAAGAGCGTTCTTATCTCATATGAGAATTTATAAGTCTTTAATATTTCTCTTTAATGTAAGTGTATTGATACGTACGAGTTTGTGTATGTGAATATAACTGTGTATTGTTTTCAAACCATTGTCATGTTTAAGCTTTACGGTTCTAATTTTGACTTTCCACTTAGCATTATTTGAAGTCCTTCGCATGCATTAAACTATAGAAATATTACAAAAATTATATTTTCATTCAGTCTTAATTACAAAACCATACAATAAGATGAAGACAACACCGATAGTATAAAGATTACTTACAATAAAGTGCATATAAAAAATATATGTAAGAGTGATTTCAAAGTATAATCCATCAACCATATTCAACAACTCAATCAAAACACAAGTCTCTTTTAAAATGATAAACACAATTTATTCACACACACAGTAAAAGACAATTAAAAAAACTTTCATCCTTAAGTAAAACTCTTCAAAACTTTCAAGCGTATTTTTAACATCGATTGCATCAAATAAATCAGACACATGACATTTTAAACATGGACTATCAACATTCAAAGTAACGAAGTCACGAGTCAAGTTTTCCCAATTAACATTAAAAAGAACCCGTTCGAAAAAAGTGTCGAACTTTCGACCCCTTGTTAATGATTCACATTCATGCACTCTCATGTAAAAAATGAATCCATTTTTACAATCCACACATTCTTTTTTAGAAAGGTAGTTTATGTTGCATATGAGCTCATCAAATAGTCACTTACGTAGAGAATCAGCCAGTTTACGAACTTCTTGTGATGTATATGTGCTGATTTTATCACATCGACAATCACAGGGATATTTTTTCTCAATTTCCGAAAGGATGTACTCTTTTAGAGTATAAGTCATAAGTTTGTCTTTGACACTACGTGAGATACAAGGGGACGCGTAGCACAATTTGTCAATCTGGCTTTCCAAAAGTAGAACTCTATCAGGCATCGACTGGAACACTTCTCGTTTCAGTTTGAACAATCTTTGCACACTAACACAGATGTTACCATTCGCACTCGACTCTCCTTTTTTATAACAAAAACGAAATCACGGTCTTCGATTAATTTTTGATTTATATTTTTACGTAGGCTTGAAATAACTGATCTCCACACATCTGGTTCTAAGGAAATACCATCCATAGTTGGTCGAAAAATACCATCTTTCCCACACGTATATCTTCTAATATGCACGCGTGTACGTTTCCGAAAAGCATTCACCTAAAGTGAAAATACAATCACCCAAGTGTATCATATCATCAGGCTGTGGAGAAGCCTCAATGTTCATTTTCATGTTCGTTGCATCCCATCTGTTCATCTTCAGGCTTCAAAGTTTCAGAATGATTTTCACCAGCGTTAGTCATTCTTAACTCTCATAGGATTAGGAGTCACAATACTAAAACAACTTCCTGTGAACTTAAAAAATAAATCAAACTAGGTTTTAACACTAGCTGGTGAAGAAAAATCCTAAGTACATAGAATAAAATTTCACGATCTCTTTCAAAGCTCAGAATCACCCTGAAAATGATTCTCCAAACATCCACTATAAACCAATGAATATTCACTTTAACCAATGAGAAGTGTACATAAATCTCTTGCTACTGACGTCATAGAATATCACATGAACTTTTGAGCAGAATTGTGTTGTTTTACACAGTATTCAGATTTTTAGAAAATGCCAACACTTTGACTTCCAAATTCATCCTGACCTACTACGAGTAATTTTAAGATGGTAGCAGGTTTTCACGTGATGTGAAAACCTGCTACCATCTTAAAATTACTCGTAGTAGGTCAGGATGAATTTGGAAGTCAAAGTGTTGGCATTTTCTAAAAATCTGAATACTGTGTAAAACAACACAATTCTGCTCAAAAGTTCATGTGATATTCTATGACGTCAGTAGCAAGAGATTTATGTACACTTCTCATTGGTTAAAGTGAATATTCATTGGTTTATAGTGGATGTTTGGAGAATCATTTTCAGGGTGATTCTGAGCTTTGAAAGAGATCGTGAAATTTTATTCTATGTACTTAGGATTTTTCTTCACCAGCTAGTGTTAAAACCTAGTTTGATTTATTTTTTAAGTTCACAGGAAGTTGTTTTAGTATTGTGACTCCTAATCCTATGAGAGTTAAGAATGACTAACGCTGGTGAAAATCATTCTGAAACTTTGAAGCCTGAAGATGAACAGATGGGATGCAACGAACATGAAAATGAACATTGAGGCTTCTCCACAGCCTGATGATATGATACACTTGGGTGATTGTATTTTCACTTTAGGTGAATGCTTTTCGGAAACGTACACGCGTGCATATTAGAAGATATACGTGTGGGAAAGATGGTATTTTTCGACCAACTATGGATGGTATTTCCTTAGAACCAGATGTGTGGAGATCACTTATTTCAAGCCTACGTAAAAATATAAATCAAAAATTAATCGAAGACCGTGATTTCGCTTTTGTTATAAAAAAGGAGAGTCGAGTGCGAATGGTAACATCTGTGTTAGTGTGCAAAGATTGTTCAAACTGAAACGAGAAGTGTTCCAGTTGATGCCTGATAGAGTTCTACTTTTGGAAAGCCAGATTGACAAATTGTGCTACGCGTCCCCTTGTATCTCACGTAGTGTCAAAGACAAACTTATGACTTATACTCTAAAAGAGTACATCCTTTCGGAAATTGAGAAAAAATATCCCTGTGATTGTCGATGTGATAAAATCAGCACATATACATCACAAGAAGTTCGTAAACTGGCTGATTCTCTACGTAAGTGACTATTTGATGAGCTCATATGCAACATAAACTACCTTTCTAAAAAAGAATGTGTGGATTGTAAAAATGGATTCATTTTTTTACATGAGAGTGCATGAATGTGAATCATTAACAAGGGGTCGAAAGTTCGACACTTTTTTCGAACGGGCTCTTTTTAATGTTAATCGGGAAAACTTGACTCGTGACTTCGTTACTTTGAATGTTGATAGTCCATGTTTAAAATGTCATGTGTCTGATTTATTTGATGCAATCGATGTTAAAAATACGCTTGAAAGTTTTGAAGAGTTTTACTTAAGGATGAAAGTTTTTTTAATTGTCTTTTACTGTGTGTGTGAATAAATTGTGTTTATCATTTTAAAAGAGACTTGTGTTTTGATTGAGTTGTTGAATACGGTTGATGGATTATACTTTGAAATCACTCTTACATATATTTTTTATATGCACTTTATTGTAAGTAATCTTTATACTATCGGTGTTGTCTTCATCTTATTGTATGGTTTTGTAATTAAGACTGAATGAAAATATAATTTTTGTAATATTTCTATAGTTTAATGCATGCGAAGGACTTCAAATAATGCTAAGTGGAAAGTCAAAATTAGAACCGTAAAGCTTAAACATGACAATGGTTTGAAAACAATACACAGTTATATTCACATACACAAACTCGTACGTATCAATACACTTACATTAAAGAGAAATATTAAAGACTTATAAATTCTCATATGAGATAAGAACGCTCTTTCTTAACTTAGTTGGTCACATGATCGATAAAAGATCCTCACCTATTTGTGATTTGTCATGAAATAATATACATCGATAGATATGTTACTAAGTGTGTAATAGTTTTTATTTTTCTTAAATTCAAAGTTAAAACCAATTTGTTAATTGTAGGATTATATTAAGTGCTAAAAAATGCGATATTTTCGCTTATAATTTCGGTTGATAAGTAAAGTTTTATTACAAGTTCCCTCACACGAATGAACAATAACATGCTAGATGGATATTTGAAAGCTTGAGTGGATGATTTGTAAGTATCTTAAACATTATTATTATTATTTGTAATGCGTGTGTGTTAATTAATACTTAGAGTGCAAAGAGTAAATGGTTAAGTGCTATTGGTTATTAATACTAAGAGTAAAGTGATATTGAGTTTTAAATTTAATTAAATCATTTCGTTTGAAGATTCAGTTGAAAAAATTTTATTTTGTAAGTTTGAAAATTTTTGAAAAAAAAAAAAAAAGATTGAAAGGAAAAAAAACAATATGTTACAAAAATATTATTATTATTATTATTTTGATTTGAAAAAATATTTTTGCGGAAAAATTTACTGTTGTAAGATTAAAAATTTATTTTTATATGATTGAAAAAAAAAATTGATTTTTTTTAATTAGTGGAAAAATATTACAAGTTTGAGAAATTATTTCTTAAAAAACATTTTATATGATTAAAGAAAACAAAAATTTTTGATTTCATTTTCTAAGTAGAAAAATATTACAAGTTTGAAAAAATACTGTTTTGAATCAAAAATCTGTTTTTGAAAGAAATATTCTTACAAGCTGGAAATTTTTTTTATAAGTTTGAAATGAAAAAGAAATTAATTCGAAACTACGAATTAAAATCTAAAATTTTGTTTGGAAAACCTGACATCAGGCTATTGTCGATCTATGTGCTTGATATTTGAGAAACGTGAACTAATTTTAATTGGTCAGAAACAGTGACATCACTTGAAAGACGTAGGCCAGGTGGTGAATAATACTAGCACGTGGGGCTTGTTATCTGTTATCGGTAAAGGGGTAGATAGCAATATTGATAAAGTCATTTTCTCAATTCGCCTCGGTGTGTGTGTGGACGATCCGAAGTGCTGTAGCATTACGGTAGTTTTTTTCAACAGCCGAGTTGATTTGCGATATCACGGCATGCGTTCTGCAAATCGACGATGGGCAGCCAGCCGTATGCAGTGATTTCAAATAAAACATGCGTGTAATTGTAATTTTGTGAGATTGAGTTATAATTAACAATCCACTTATTACAATTTCATTCACTGTTTTTAAATAACTTCGCGATAGCTGGTACTTGAGGGATTTCACCCCAAAAAGGTTAGTCTTTTGTACTTAATTTTAGTCAGTATTTAGCTGTAACTTAATTTGTCAAAATTTAGATTAAGTTTCTTAATTTAACGTATAGCTGTCCATTTGAATGTATCGTTCGAAAAGGATAAAGACTAAAATAAATGATATCGATTTTGTTAAAGAAATTAGTTGTTAAAGTAAAATATTATTGGGAAAATGAAATAGCCAAAGTGATTCTAATTCATGAAGGTTGAAAATTTTGTTTTATTCTAACAAGAGTGCTTGTATGAAAAAAAAAAAATAATAATAAAGTAAAACACTATGCAATAAAATGACTAAGTTAAATACTAATCAAAAATAATTAATAGAGTTGATTAAATAAAATGTGATAAATTAAATGAAACTCTTGAAAAGCATATAAAGTGATGAAATGTAACTTGAGTGCGAAATTTGCTTACTGGAAAAAATTAAATAAGTTGATTTTTAAAATCCATGAAAATTTCTTAATGATAAGTGTTTATTAATGCTAAGAGTAAATTGATTCCAAGTTTTGAAATGAATTTCAGTAGAAGTTATTTTTCGGTAAGTCTATTTTTAAAATTTGCTGACATGAAGTTTTGATACTTGACTTATAATTTTAACATTTCTCGGGTTCTTCATTGATGTTTAACTTTTTTATGTGATGTGTTTTATTTTAGCGTAGGTAAAAATAATTAAATAAAAGTGAAATTTATAAATTGTAATGAAAATTCTGTTAATGAAATTAGTTGGTTGTAAAGTAATATTTTGGAAAAGCTGTAATGAATGATAAATAGTAAAACGCAGTAAGTAAAATAGTAAAGTATGGTAAAGTAAAATAAAATAGTCAGAGGGGATTTAATTCATGAAAGTTGAAAATTTTGTTTTATTCCATCAGGAGTGTTTGCATGAAAAATAAATAAAGGAAAATATGATTAACTTAAATATCGATGATAAAAAATAATTATTAGAGTTAATGAAATGAAATGCGATAAATTAAATGAAACTCATGAAAAGCATATGTAGTGATAAAATATAACTTGAGTGGGAAATTTGGTTACAGTAAAAAATTATTTAAGAAGATAATTTTTAAAATTCATGAAAATATTTGATAGTGATAAGTGTTAATTAATACGAAGAGTAAATTGATTGTAGATTTTGGAAAATTAAATGGATAAATGTATAAAAATAATAACGTATGTGATAATGTAAAATAATAATAATGAAAAAGAATCAAAGACGATTAAATGAATCTAAATCGTAAATGAGTTGCTATTTTAGTAAACTCAAACTAGAGTGAAAAGCATTTTAGTAGGAACATGTTAAAATCTCTTGTGCTAAGAAAAATAAATAACTTTTAAGCATAATTTTGTAACTGGAATAAATGTATGATAAAATGATTAAGTTAAGTATTAATGAAAAAGTAATTATTAGAGTTAATTAAATGGAATGTGATAAATTCAATGAAACTCTTGAAACGTATATGCAGTGATGAAATGTAACTTGAGTGCGAAATTTGCTTACTGGAAAAAATTAATTAAGTTGATTTTTTAAAATCCGTAAAAATTTGTTAATGATAAGTGTTAATTACTACTAAGAGTAAATTGATTGCAAGTTTGACATGATTGCAAAAATTGTAGACATGATAATGTTTCGAAAAATTTGAAGGTTCGATTCCAGTCACTACTTGTGAAAAATTTCTAAGTTTAAAAATATCGGAAAAAAAAAAACGATAAAGTAAAAACAAGCGAGAAAATGATCAAACTCTAAAATATACTAAAAAAATCGAAATCACGAAAAAATAATCTAAGTCTGAAATGCTTGAAATTAGTTAAAGACTAAAAAGCTAAGAAAATAGTTAAAGACTGAAAATAATTGAAAAACGCTAAAATAGTGAAAAAAATCAAAGTGCTAAATGACAGGAAAAAACGTTAAAGTTCAAAATGTATGAAAGAATATTTAAGTTAATTATTTCTTAGAAAATTTAACAAATAAGAAAAAATATTTTGTTGTATGAAAGTCAAAAAAAAAAAAAAAATTAGTTAAGAAAATTATTTCTTCGAAATTTTTACAAGTTAGAAAAATTATTTGTAAATTTGACAAAGAAAAAAGAAAATTTAACAAGTTAGAAAAAATAAAAAGGATAAAGTTTGAAATGCATGAAAAAGAAAATCAAAGTTTAAAATATATTTCAAGTCCACAAAGCATTGAAATAAATCTAAAATCTCGAATGGGTTGTATTTAAATAAATCTTTACTTAAGTGAAAACTTTGTTATTATGAAAAATAATAATAATAATGATGATAGTTTCAATTATGAGCTGAAATTCAGTTAATGATATGCCATGATTAGTACTAAAGAGTAAATTAACTGATGGTTTTAAAATTAATTTAATTGTAATATTCGTTGTCATGGTACAGATTCACATTAAGACTGAAAGAGTAATGAAAAATATAGCATAGTGGTTAGCATACGTTTTTGCTAACTCAAAGTTTGGGTGTTCGATTCCCAACTTCAACACTCTGTAAAAATAAAAATAATTAAATTCGTAGAAATAAAAAAAATAAAAATAAACCTCTCAATAGATGGCGCCATGAACGTTAAACACCGCATAAGTTAAAGCATAGCAACAGGTGTTGCCAACCGAAAACTAAAAACTCTGGTTGTCATGACAACAAGTTCAAAATATTCTAAGTCCGAAAACGCGGGAAAATATCTAAAAACGCGCGAAAAACCCCCGTAACCTTCTTCAAGATTCATGCGCAACCCCAAGGTCAACCCCAAGGTCGGAGGAAGTGGAGGGGGGGGGGTCGGCAGGGGGTGGGGAGGAAGTGGTTCCACTTCACACTTCCTCCTGGCGTTGAACTGTCAATTTTTACCTACTGGCATGGAGAAGCATACATGAAAAATAGAATATTTTTATTTGCAGAATGAGTCAAATAAAATACCATTAAAAACCGGTTGACTTTATCTTGGAATAATATACCTGATGGAGGGTACTTCATACCAATTTACTGTGTTTAAAAACAGAATCATTGACATACACGTGAAGAATTTTTTGCTCAGATGATGTATACCCCCCCCCCCCGGTGATTTCCGCATTTTTCACTCATTGGAATAGCAACATAGATTTTTAGTGCATAAGCATTATACTTAGGCTAAACATATCAATAAGTTCGTTTTACCCGAAATGTTTTAACAAGAAACTTGCAATAATCTCAAATAAGTTGTTGGATGAGATCCTAAGGAAATAAATTAAATAATTTATATTTTTTATTATAAATGAAATCCCGAAAGGAGTAATGAATGTTTCCAGATTTCTTAGTAGTCAAGAAAACTTATTCTTGTCAAAATTGTAATTGTATTTTCAAAGATTAACAACCTGCTATGCCTTTTCGCAAAAAATATAACAGCAAGACATACTTTTATTTAGAGATTCAAAATGTTTACTTTCAATCTGTCAAAAAAAAAAAAAAAAAAAAACTGAGTGACTTTTTTCTGTCTTGCTCGCACACCACAATAATCTCCGGTTGATACGAAATGTTGGCATTTAACGTTTTAATGACTTTCAAGAATACAACGCGTTAGAGCAAAAACAGTAACTTTATAATAGTTCTATAAATTCTAAATCAGCTACCATCGGAATTCTTTCAAATGCATATTAACAAGAAAAATACATTTGTATATTAACATGTACAAAGATATTCTACAATACTTACATGTGACCAGCGGTGCTAAGTTTAAGTGTCTCCATTGCGTCTGTACACAAGTAATCCAATAGCCTTTATTTTAAATGGATAACACGAGATTCTAAAACTATTCTCACCGCTAGAACACACAATATGACTAACGAACAGAATTGTTCGAAGTATTGAGCAAAATAATACACCGCAATAATATTCTAATACTGACTCAGTAAAACTCACATCAAATCACCACGGCGATCAAAACGCAGCTGCCTGTCTGAAAATGGCGCAAACATTTTTCCAAACTTATAAAGTCCAAAGGCGTAAAAACAATTTCGACATACGAGTATATTACTTTCCAGACATGAAATAGCAAGCTATCTATTTTGTCTTCGACATCTGAGTTGTTATTCTAAATAAGCTTTTAATTAAAATTGTAACAGTGCGATTTAATAAGCACTATCAAAAAGAGATGTTTATCATAACTTGAAGGCTAATCAGGATACTAACAAAATACAGCACAGCGGCAACCCTAGAAATGGAAAAATTCTGTTTTCGTTACTTCCTTTCGTGATATTTCTGTTTTTGGAAGGAAAAAATACGTTTTGAAGCATTACGGAAATATTCTGTTAAAATCAGTCAGAAAACTACCTGAACTTTCAGGTTTTTTTTAACAGTGTGGCTTCTGGGAGTCATTAAAGTATTAGCAATATAAACTTAATGGAAAGATCAACTTTGAGTCTGAAATAGGGTTGCCTAGGGGGCCTCTCTCCCGGAAAATTTTCGAAATTGTAGTCTTAAAAACTCAATTTTAGACAATATTTGGTGATATTAGGGGAACGTAGGTTCAGGGTTTCTCCTGCTGCAGTTTTTCAGAAGTGGAAATCCGAAAACAGAATTGTAAATTATCTTCGAGTAAATGGTATGAAGAGCGGTTCCGGGGGCTCTCCTCTGAAATTTTTAAAAATATATTAATATATTAGTTCTGAAAATGCAGTCTTAGAAGATCTTTGGTGATTTTAAGTCGAGATAGATTCCAAGGCCATCCACCAGAAATTTTTCAAATTGAAGTCTTAAAAAGCCTTTTTTGGTAAAGACTAGGAAACCGGCAGTTACTCGAAAGTTAAGTTCCAGAAACGAAATTTTTGCTGACCTTCAGTGATGTTAAGAAAGGGAGTTTTCAGAAGGCTCCCCCCGGAAATTTTTCGAAATATTAGCACTAAAAACGCGATTTAAAACGTTCTTCATTGATGATGCCGAGAGAAAGGAGGGAACGGGGCACTTTCCCAGAAAATTTGTGATACTGTTAATTTAAAAACAGTTTTAGACCATCTTTGGGAATGTTAAAAAAATGGGAGAGGTTCGAGTACTTTCCTCCAGCAAATTTTCGAAACTGGATGCTCCTCAATGGTATTTTAAAATTGCATATTTTTAAATAATTTTACGGAAAAAAATACTGTGTCACGTTTATTCCAATTGTTATAAACAGGGTCGCCGAGAGCAAAAGCGGATCCGGGAAAAAAATGACAAAGGTCAATTTTTTTCACAAGCCTCTTTCTACACCTTTCACCATTACGATATTTTACCCTCTGCACGAGCTCAATTCCGAGCCGG